>NC_053024.1:625717788-625735433 GCF_003073215.2 Triticum urartu
AAAATACCAAAAATATTATTTATCATCTCTATCAGATCTCACTTTCGTAAGTGACCGTGAAGGGATTGACAACCCCTAAGCATGTTGGTTGCGTTGAGCTATTGTTTTTGTGTAGGTACGAGGGACTCGCGCGTAGCCTCCTACTGGATTGATACCTTGGTTCTCAAAAACTGAGGGAAATACTTACGCTACTTTGCTGCATCATCCTCTCCTCTTCGGGGAAATCCAACGCAGTGCTCAAGAGGTAGCGGGCTCCTTCGATCATCAGTAACGATGCGGTCCAGGGTGAGGTTTTCCTCCCCGAGCAAATCTTCGTATTCGGTGGCTTCGCACTGCGGGCCAACTCGCTTGGCCATCTGGAGCAGATCGAGAGCTACGCCCATGGCCATCAGGTCAGGTTCGGAAACTTAAACTACACTGCCGACATCCGCCGAGACTTGATCTTCGACGGATTCGAGCCCATGTCAGGTGCGCTACACAATCACGACGAGCAGGACGTAACTCTGTCGTCGGACAGTGTTCGGGAGATCACACCTGCAACTACTCCGGCCCTCAATCCGGAGCAAATTGCGCCATCCGAGGATGGGGGGTAGACCCCGCCATGGAGGCCGCACTCTCAGTGGCGATGGAGCCAGATAGTGATTTCACCCCTTACGAGAGCCATGTTGCCGAACCACTGGATTCATCTCCAGCCACAGACTACGAGCCGCCTGCATCCGTGCCTATCGAATCCGATTGGACGCCGATCATGGAGTTCACCTCCGTGGATATCTTTCAGCCCTCACCTTTCGGCGATGTGCTAAATTCATTAAGGTATTTCTCCTTGTCAGGAGATCCTTGGCCGAACTATGTCCGGCTAGAATGGGATGCGGACGACGAAGAAATTCGCTACCCACCCACCACCCACTTAGTAGCCTATGTCGATGATTTAACCGACATGCTTGATTTCGACTCCGAAGACATCGACGGCATGGATGACGATGCAGGAGAGGAACAGGAACCAGTGCCCACGGGGCGCTGGACAGCCACTTCACCACATGACATATACATGGTGGATACACCCAAAGAAAACAATGACGAAGAACGGCAGGATGCAGCGAAGAATAGCTCCCTCGAGAAGCAAGCAAAGCGTCAGCATAGGCGCCGCTCAAAATCCCGCCTCGGCAAAAACAGCGATAATAGCGCAAGAGAAAATAACACTCCAGTCGACTCCAGAGGAAACGACGACCACATTGACCCAGCGGCAGAGCACGATGAAACTGCAAACGGCGAACATAGTATGGATCCGATGTCCGAACACGGCGACGCCGAGGATAAACCTCATCAAACCCCCTCTGGGGAGGAAAACGGTCCGGACAAAGATGCACACATCATCCCAGAAACGCACTTGGAACAAGAGAACCTCTGCAGAAGGCTTATTGCCACAGCGAGGGGTCTGAAGAAGCAGAAGCAAAGGCTTAAGGCCGCACAAAATACGCTCAACAGCAGGTGGAACAAAGTGCTCGACAACGAAGAAAAGTATGGTGGAAGTTACCACACAAAGAGCTATCCAAAGCGCAAGCTATTACCTAAATTCGACGATGAGGCCTTAGAGCCCACACAGCCAAAAAATAAAACGGCCAACCGGCCGGATCAACCACCTTGTGACCGCGATAGAGCGGCTAACAAGGCCGCACATAAGTCAACACATGATCTACGTGAGGACTTGCGCCAAAAATCCAGTATAACCAGATCCATCTATGGATCTAGGAAGCGCGCTCCGGCACAAAACCAAAACCGAATACTACAACCGTCTGAACGCCATGATACATCCAAATACAGGGATGCCGCACACCCCCTATGTTTCACCGATGAGGTGCTGGACCACGAATTTCCAGAAGGATTCAAACCAGTGAACATAGAGGCGTACGACGGGACCACAGACCCTGGGGTCTAGATTGAGGACTTTATCCTCCATATCCATATGGCTCGTGGAGACGATCTCCATGCCATCAAGTACTTGCCCCTCAAGCTTAAAGGACCAGCTCGACACTGGCTGAAAAGCCTCCCCGAAAACTCAATTGGAAGTTGGGAGGAGCTGGAGGATGCTTTTCGGGCTAACTTTCAAGGGACCTATGTCCGACCTCCGGATGCAGATGATTTAAGTCATATAATTCAACAGCCCGCAGAGTCAGCCCGAAAGCTTTGGAACAGGTTTCTCACTAAGAAGAACCAAATCGTCGACTGTCCGGACACCGAAGCCTTAGCAGCTTTCAAGCACAGCGTCTAAGACGAATGGCTTGCCAGACACCTCGGCCAAGAAAAACCAAGAACAATGGCAGCCCTGACAAGCCTCATGACCCGCTTTGCGCGGGCGAAGATAGTTGGTTAGCCCGCAGTAGCACCAGCGACCCAAGCACATCCGAAGTCAGGGATGGCAATGGAAAACCACGACGCAGTAAAAGCAGGCATCGAAATAAAGAAGACAGCCTAGATAATACAGCGGTAAACATCGGATTCAGGGGCTCTCGACCAGGTCAGCGGAAAAAGGCTTTCAAAGGCAGCAGAGATGGACCATCCAGCCTAAACAAGATTCTAGACAAACTATGTCAGATTCATGTCAAGCCCGATAAACATGCAAATCACACCCACAGAGAATGTTGGGTCTTCAAGCAGGCCGGTAAGCTAAACGCCGAACACATGGGGAGGGAGACACCAAGCAAAGACGAGGACGAACCTCGCCAGCAAAGCACTGGAGAACAGAAAAAATTCCCACCAGAGGTTAAAACAGTAAACATGATCCATGTGACGAAGAGGAGAAGCAAACATGCACTCCAAGACATACGCGCCGTAGAGCCCGTCACCCCTAAGTTCAACCCCTGGTTGGCCTGCCCGATCACTTTTGATCGCAGGGATCACCCGACAAGCATCCGGCATGAAGGATTAGCTGCCTTGGTGTTAGACCCAATAATAAACGGATACCATCTCATATGAGTCCTTATGGACGGCGGCAGTGGTCTAAATCTGATATATCCAGACACGGTCCGCAAAATGGGAATAGACCCGACAAAAATCAGCCACATTAATACTACCTTCAAGGGAGTAATACCAGACCTAGAGGCCTGTTCCATGGGCTCTCTAATACTAGAGGTTGTATTCGGTTCACCCGACAACTACCGAAGTGAGAAGTTAGACTTCGACATTGCTCCATTCCGAAGCGGCTATCAAGCACTACTCGGAAGAACAGCTTTCGCTCGTTTTAATGCGGTACCACATTACACTTCTCTTAAGCTTAAGATGCCTGGTCCACGTGGCACCATCACAGTTGGTGGAAATATTGAGCGTTCTCTACGCGCGGAAGAACGTGCGGCGGCTTTAACAGCCGAGCACTAGACGGCCTCACCAACCATAATAAATGACAGGTCATCAAGACTGCGGACACGGTTCGACGAGTCCGGCGCATCACTAGATATACCTGAGATTGATTTGATGGTTAAACCCTCATAGACGGTACCAGGGGCTTCCCGCGTGTAATCAGGGCTAGTTCGGCTCAACTTGACTTATCTTGAATTTTAATGGTTTATCTAGAATAACCAATTTTTTGGCACGACAACTTTCACCTAAGTTCTTCTCTTTTACAGATGACAATCGTGCTACACCCGTCCAGGACACGGCACAATAGAGACACAGGCGCAGAAGTGCAATAGGGACCCGCTCAAAGGTTTCTTTTCAGATTAAGACCCTGTGTAAACCTTTTTTATTGTCTCTTGTTGTTCACATCCTCCGAATACTCAATACAACCGAGAAGGATGCTGACATTATTGGCATTTCGCCACGTCAGAATATTGCACGTACCTGGACACTCGAGGTTTATTATTAAGGGCATTGTTCAGCCCGGCATATGTTATAAAGACCGAATACCTTAGGGAGTGTTCGGCGTTGCGAGTTTGGCCTTATATGCATTAGCTCCGAATCATGTCTTTGGTCAAATGTTGGGTTTTCCCGGCTCCCGTGTTTTGCTACCTTACGTTCCGCTCTATCGGCTAAGGCGGCACCGGGAGAACTACTGCGATTGTGCCCTGGTTCATCCGGATGAGCACCTTAGTAGAGAAAGCCGAAAACTAACTGTCAGGATAAAGCGTGAGACTGGTCAACCACTCGATGACTTAGCGGAATCTTCGGGATTCCTCCAAATTAACTAAGGGTCATTTCCTGGTCATGTACGTACGCGCACCGTATTCGGACAAGTGCGGAAGTACCAGGGGCTATATAGTAGTCCCACCATCAAACTCCTATGGCTAAATGAAAGTTTTAAAGCAATATAGTCTGATTGCCTCGTTCGCTGCGCTACCACCTCCTTAATGGACCAAGACGTTGGATCAAGTGTGAATACGCGTTTTTTGCGAACCCCCCTGCTACCTCTTGAGCACTGCGTTGGTTTTCCCCGAAGAGGAAGTGATGATGCAGCAAAGTAGCGTAAGTATTTCCCTCGGTTTTTGAGAACCAAGGTATCAATCTAGTAGGAGGCTGTTGGGTAACGTTGCAGAAAACAAAAATTTTCCTACGGTTTCACCAAGATCCATCTATGAGTTCTGTTGGAGAACGTAGCATAAATTCAAAATTTTCCTACGTGTCACCAAGATCTATCTATGGAGTCATCTAGCAACGAGGGAGGAGTGGATCTACATACCCTTGTAGATCGCACGCAGAAGCGTTCAAGAGAACGGGGTTGAAGGAGTCGTACTCATCGTGATCCAAATCACCGGAGATCCTAGTGCCGAACGGACGGCACCTCCGCGTTCAACACACGTACAGCCCGGTGACGTCTCCCATGCCTTGATCTAGGAGTAAAGAATATCTTTAGATATTTACATGGCACAAAAGATCTTGGCTTATTCTATCAGAGAAACCAAGATATGACTATGGTAGGATATACTGACGCTGGCTATTTATCTGATCCTCACAATGCTAGGTCACAGACAGGTTTCGTATTCTTATATGGTGGAACTGCTTTTTCATAGAAGTCACAAAAACAGACTCTCGTAGCAACTTCCACTAATCATTCTGAAATAATTGCATTATTTGAAGCATCAAAGGAATGTGTATGGCTTCGCAGGATGATTAACCACATTCAAACTTCGTGTGGTGTTGGTTCATTAGGATCACCAACTATTATCTATGAAGATAATGCAGCTTGCATTGCTCAAATGAAAATGGGTTATATAAAAAGTAATACCACAAAACATATTTCTCCTAAATTATTCTTTCCTCATTCATTACAGAAAGATGGAGAAATTGATATTTTGCAAACCAAATCATGTGATAATCTAGCGGATTTATTCACAAAGTCTTTACCAAATTCAACATTCCAGAAATGCATTCATGGAATTGGTATGAGACGACTTCGAGTTTTGCAAAGTTCAGGGGGAGAAATCTCCTGAAAATATAATCCTTTTAGTTATCAGCAGATAATGAATATTGTACTCTTTTCCTTTCATGAGTTTTTCCTAATGGTTTCTCATAAAGTGTTTTAACGAGACAATATAAATACAAGAGTTCCCATATATGTCATATCATTTTCTCCTTATATTTTCCCATCTGGGTTTTAAAGGAGTTTTCAATGGCATATCATATCGCACTCTTTTCCCTTATGAGTTTTCTCTCAAAGTTTCTCATGATGTTTTAATGAGGCAATATCTTCTCAAAGATTATATGCTATACTTTCTATTTTCCCTATTGGTTTTTAAAGGAAGTATCAAAGCATGTTTATTGTTCTCTAAACTCACCTAATATTTTCTCCTTCTTGAAGGTTTTTCTCATATGAGTTATCAAGAGACAATAATCATTATATGTTGCATCATTTTCTCCTTATTATTTTTCCCACTGGGTTTAAAGGAGTTTTAGCAACATATCTATACCATTCTCCTCATATTTTTTCCCACAGGGTTTTTGGAGGAGACTCTCAAGAGATGAATGATAAATATACAAGAAGCTTTCAAAGATGAATCAAAAGAAGAGACGTTGTACAAGGGGGAGTGTTGAGAACCGACATCAACGAAGCGGCTTTAGCGAATCGTCGTTAGGAAACGTAGTTAGCGGTTATTAGTGTCCAAGCGTCGTACGGACGCATCTGTCCGTACAGGCGCCTCTTTGTATAGACGCCTTCACAATGCGTCCCAAATCTTGTATAAATATGTGATTCCTCAATCAATGAAAGTATCAGATCATTCGTACAATCACTTACTTTTACAATTACGTGGGCGTTCATGTACAGTTTGAAATGGTTGAGGTAGTAGAGGTCTATAGAAACGAGCACGGGAAGCCTCTCGTCAAACCAGATCAGCTCCCGCATCCACTACAAGAAAATTGACATACTGTGACGAAAAACCTTGTGACGATGGCTGGCAACGTCACACAAATACCTAATGTGTGACGTCTTGGAGGCTGTGTCACTAATTACCACAAATGGATGACGATTAATGTCATTGAATCGACTGGGGTAGTGAGCGCCACATGGATGCCAATTTCTATGACATTTTGCTAATTTTCGTGATGAACCTACTAGTGTCACATATTATTACGTGTGACGCTCTTTTTCATCATATAAAGACTAGCAATAGCACCCATCATAGCAAGTTAGTAATTTGTTTAAGAGGCATGCATGGCCCAATATGTTCCACGAGCTATATGGCGATTTGGAAATATTCAAAAAACAACAATGTTTTACTGGTAAACCATCTTAAAATGGAAATATATACATGCCGTGTATGCACCATAAGATCGTATTTTGGTGTTTCTCAACATGACCTACTGCAATATAACCCACTTTACTCTTGACTATGTGAAAAATCTCAACATGACCTAGAATATATTTTGGTGTTTCTCATATTGTTCGATTGATGTTTTGAAAGCGAATTTGTGCACTCGATGTTAACCGTGTGGTTGGTGAGGTGGTCGATTCCTGATGTTGGTCAGGTAGTCGATTTGTAAGGCTGCGTCGATTTGTAAGGCCGGCGCCTAGCGTCCCCCTAATGGTTTTCTACATATTGTATTTTTTATAATTTGCTATTTCTGTTAAATTATGCTAATTATAAGAAATTGCATTCATATTTGACTCTGAAAATAAAACCTCCACCACCGACCTTAGTCAGAGCCTCGCACTCCATCTCCAGTAAAATACTTTGACCTCCATTTTTCTAAAATTTTGCCCATTGCCTCTGTGTCCCCACGTGTCAGTCCCCACGCAATTATTTCTCCTTTATTTTTTTAGCCGCGCGAAACTACCTCGCCCGATATCTACCTTATCTCCCAACCCCCTCTCCGCCACAACCGCATCCAGAGGCGAGGCGAGATTGGAGAGTATCCCGGTGGCGCACCTTGCCTGTAACCGCTGCCGCGCTCTCGAGCGCCCTGCGCCTTCTCCCTCACGGCTGCTCGCCCGCGCTCCCTCAATCCTCAAACCCCGACCGCCGCGTTCGCTCTCCGCAAGGACCAGCCGCCCCGCTTGGCAGGCTGACATCGGAGCCGCCAGCCTGTACAGGCGACATTACTATCTCCTCGCCGGCCGTGGTCATCGGGTCCCGCGTCGACCCGACCGTAGCGCCGCACCGCCATAATTTCCTCCAAGTCCGGCTCCCACGACCATGCGAGCTTCTTCTGGTTGCCAATGGCGCTGGGAGGCTATGACTGATGACCCTAATTATGGTGGCATGGAGTCGTATGCACGCGACTTGTTGTTTGGGCAGCCCATTGTCGCATTGGAGGTGGAGCGCGAGGCTCTGCCTAAGGGCGGTGGTGGTCGTAGATTCTTTCCTTTCTGCGCCGTACAACCTTCTCTGTTTTGTTAGGTATTTTCTGAAAATTCCATCTGTTGTGCCCAAAACTAATTAGTACAGCTTAATTTCTGGGTGTCGTTTTACTCTTTCAGAAGATCTAGGTACGCTAGATCAAAGATGAAGACATGAATACGTGATTAATTGCGAGTGTGGAAATAACTTAACATTGCCTTTTTTAGAAGACCTTTGCTTTTTTGTTAGTCCCCTGTTATAACCCAAATTGGACTTTAGCTGACTATTTTTACTACTCAGTATTCACATTATAGACCTGTTTCTGTTTTGCCAATCTAACATGATCACAATTACTGCATTCATTTGGACAGATTATGCTAAGTGCGTCCTAATGCACATGACCATAAATTATCTAAGTGAGATTAAATTCAGAAGGTCTTTTCCTAAAAGTCAAGGTTAGGCTCTGTTTCTTTGTTGATATGTTTTGAGATAGCTTACTGCTTACGTCAAGCGGTATCATGAAGATTAGTCTGAACATTAAATATTTGTTAGGCATCAAATCATACAATTGGTGAACATTTGTGCAGATATATATAGAGAGTGGCCTTGTCATATAGGGTTCTACGAACTATACATGGATTTTACCTTTCCTTCCAATGATGTTTACCTTTGGCTCGTGAACAATTAAACTCAAATTTGATCTTTTTGTCATCCATATTATTTGTTATTTATTGAGCCATTATCTATCATTACAGTAAAAACGCCATATAGGTTTTATAGTACTGTTCTCCTGGAAAACTACAAGCAATCACTTTGTACAAGCTAAAAAAATATTATTTCCTGATTAAATATATATTTGAGAGATGAAGAGGAGGTTTCTCTTGCTATGTCCAAGACAATGGTAATATATTGTGCGAACCTACATCTTAAATAGCATGTACATAAGTGTGGATTCATTGAATTTAATTTTGTCTTCTTGTATCATAATAAGTATTATAAATATTTGACTAATTACCTGCAGACTAATTCACAATTTCTGCCCCTCCACTCTTTTACTTGTACTAATAAATCTCGCTGATGCTTTCTCTGGGCGGTACCTTCCTATTTGAACTAGTGCCGGCTTGCATAAGTCATTGTTGATTCACTGCCTTCTTTTTCTCTGACTTGTTTGACCTAGGCACCTGAAGGTTCTACCATGTCAAATACACAAATCCGAGAGGTCTAGGAGGTCTGTTTCATGTATTCAATCTAGAAGAAAGAATTGGACAGAAGGGTACAGAGGCAAGAAATGTGAATGACATTTACTTCTATGTATTTCTCTTTATGTTCTTGTTGTTTCTTATTTTCCTCTGTGTGCACAGTGCACTCGTGACGGTGAAATTGAAAACACAGTTGAGTTACCGACTTGTCGTCTTATCGACGAAACTGATGCTGCCTTTCAAGATTGATAGTTGAAATCTTGCTCTTCCTTATGCATGTTCTTTAACCACTATAACTTGTTATTGCATTTACCGTTTCATTGGCCCATTTTCATGTTTGCATATACATTTAATAAGTTACTTCTCATTTTCGATTCATAATTTAATAGATTGTAAGCTTCTTAGTGTTACTCGTGTACCATGGTGTCTTGTCTGTTTTCATCTAATGAGCATGCAAACCTACTGTGTTTCGTCAATTTATAAGCACCGGGAGGAGTGAGCTACAAGACTTGAATCACAAGATAGAGCAGTTGAAGAGATGGAGACGAAGAATCAAGAAAATTTGAATTTGTGAAGAAGAGTCGGTACACAACAGTGAAGCCTAAAAAAGAAGCATCAAGAAATGGAGAACCTGATTGTCCTTGTCCAAACCTGGTGGTGCGTGAAGGTCATCCTTTTGTGATGGAAAATAGTTGTTGAATGATACACAACAATCATCAGGCCAACACTTTTGTGGTCTTTAGTTATCCAAATATTAGTTTCCAACTTGTATATTGTCATGATTGTCAAACTTCTGAATCAATTTTGTATTTATTGTTATTTAGAGAATGATTTGTCTGAGATGATTGAATTTATAATATGATTAAGGTTGTCAACTATGTTTTGTAGCCATGGGATAGTTTGGTTGGTGCTGACATGGCATCAAGTCATGATATTGCATCATCACTGAATATGGTAGATTATGCCATACTTGCTCCTAACATGTGACATTTAGTCGTCCGTCATAGAAATAGCAAGTTTTTAACGTTCTAGAAAACGCCACCGAAGGTACAATTTCAGTGACATTCATTTGTGCGACGTTCTAGAAAATTCCACCGAAGGTACAATTTCAGTGACATTCATTTGTGCGCACCGTCACTGGGAGTAATCTGTGACGGGGATTCTGTGACGATGCTTAAAACGTCACTCAGGGGTAATTTGTGACGTATTAGCTATTCCGATGACATTTTTTGGCTCGTCATAGTAGGCCCTTGATCTCTTGTAGTGATCTACCAACGATGATGTGAAGATTGCATGAGTGGTACTTGGAAACCTGCAGGAAGTCTGGGACTGACAGTCTGATGTTGGGAATTAAAGATGAGCACGACTTCATTGGAGTCGACCTCATGCCTATTGAATTTGTGGAATTATTTCAGTTATTCAATCAACAGGCCCTCGACAAACAACTCATGACTTGCTACTGTCTGTAAGTATTATTTCTGTAATTAAGTCTCCAGCTCAGCTCGTTCATTGCATGTATATATAATTATCCTCACTATATTATGCAGATTGAAGATCATCGAATGCAAAAGAGGACAAATCTATGACATTGGGTTCATTAGCCCAAATACCGTAAATGAATGGGCGGTACAAAATAGAGCCGAAGATACTGAGGATAACTTGCTAAAAGACATCAAAACAAAAGGGAAATACTCTTTCCTTACAACATCCAATGAATGTTACTGTCTTGTGCATATTCGGTTTCGCTTCTCGAGGTTAAGTGTAATTGATGAGTTATGCATGCGCAGGTTCCACTTTATTCTTCTATCCATTAAGCTTGATGGGGCGTTAGTAACTGTCTTGGACTCAAGATGTAAAGAGCAGAAGGAGTGGGCAAACATGAGTGAAATGCTCCAGAGGTAAGTTCAATCATTATCGCACCATATCGGCAACTTTCGTTCATTTCCTGATATTCAAGTAATCATTTTCTTTGTCGGGCAGGGTTTGGAAAAAGTTCACTGGAATGGTCCCGGGTCTGAAGGAGCTGCGATTTACACACCCCAAAGTAAGTAGTACTAGCTAGTTCTGTGCATTTCTCATTGATTCTAGTTTCATCAATACCATTATCATGCTTGATTATCAGTTTGATTGAATTCTATTCTCGTAAAGTGCTTGTGGCAGGCACCCAAGACAGATTTATGTGGATACTACGTTTGTGAGTTCATTCGCAACTCGACCCTTGAGCAGGGCATAACTTCAAAACAATTAGAAGTACGTAAACAATATTCAAAATTATTTTTTATTACCATCAATTGTGTTGAGTTTCATTCATATATATGTATTGACCCCTTCTTTAAATTAGATCTGGCGAGATGCGGGATGAACTCCTACCACAATGATCGCATACGAGCAATTCAAGAGGAATTGGAGGATTCTTTCTTGACCATGCGTCCATGCCATACATGAAAAGGGAGAATACCATACGAAAATTCAATGGGAGTTTGGTGCTTGATGATGTCAGGGATGTTATATTGTATATAACATATGTAGTAGCGTCAGATAGATATACAAAAACTGGTTGTTCAACCAAGCACGGCGAAAGAGAGGTCACTTCTCTCTATATATGTTCATGACGATCTTGTGTAATTAATGGTTCCTTCATTTGCTTACTAGCTAGCATCGACTTCTCTCTATATGTAGTAGCTAGCATCGCCAAGCATGGAGAAAGAGAGGTCACTTCTCTCTAGTAGCTAGCTAACACAATATGAAACCCCTAAACACTCCAAAACCCCTAACCCGCCACCCCCCCTCTCAAAAAAACAAAAACCCAGCGCCTGGGAGCTGCTGACGCGTGGCTGCCTTTTAGTCCCGGTCGGTGTTACCAACCGGGACTAAAGGTCCTCCTACCTGGGCGCCCCACAGCGGCCACGTGGAGCTCCTTTAGTCCCGGTTCATAAGCCAACTGAGAATAAAAGTGAGGGGCTTTAGTCTCGGTCATTTTGTCCCGGTTGCAGAACCGGGACTAAAGGCCCTCTGGAACCGGAACAAGTGCCCTGTTTTCTACTTGTCGTGGAATTTTCATGGCAGATGTCCTAGTGTGAGGACTTAATCGTGAGGCCAACGCATCTATGTGGTAGCTTGAGAGGGGTTGAGAGGAATTGAGAGACGCAACATAAGACAAGGATTTAGACAGCTTCGAGCCCCGGGAAACATCATCCAGAATTAGCCCTACATGTTGTTTGTGGCTAGATCTCATTATGCTTCATGAGAGAGTCGCCGCATAAGCCGACTCCCCCTTTGTGTCTAGCCCTAGAGATTATTTCCTTTTCTTCTTGAGGTGCCCTGCCCCTCCTTATATATGTTGAAGGGGCGGGTTACATGACTAGTCCTAGTAGGATTAGGATTACTAGTCGTCAACCCGTGCACCTGCACGGGCTAGCAATTTAAAGAATACAAAATTTAGTGTTAGAGAATCATAAGTAGTCACTAAATTGTTTCATGGTGATACATTCTAATAACACTTATTTATTTTTTACCATTGTTTTTCTTGATTTGTTAGATCCCTATTTACATTTATTTTAATATTGTTATTCCAAAGGCTCTGACGTAACTCAACATATTCTCATGAATATGTATATAAATCTACTTAACCTTTTTTCTTGAGGTTGTGTCAATTAGTTTGTTTGGAGGGAGTATTTAATTGCTACTCCCTCTGTTCCGAATTACTTGTCGTAAGTATGGATGTATCTAGATGTATTTTAGTTTTAGATACATCCATTTCTGCGATGAGTAATTTAGAACGGAGGGAGTATTTTTAATGGACATACACACATGCATGCATCTTTGGAGCATTTTCACTCATATCTAACTTTGATATATAGCTATATATTTAGGCCAAGTGTTCCTTGTCTCTAACTTTGTTATGGACATTAAAGTGTAGAAAGTAGCCGTTGCTATGCTTTAAATCATATATACCTCCCAGTTGCTGCCCTTCACTATTTCGAATATATGTACTTCCTTTTATTTCTAGCATTTATGTGCACATGAAATCTAAGACATGGTAATGTCGTATATATATGCATGTGATTCGACCATTACATAATCCAAATATATGTGTGCCTTGTATAATCCAGATATATATGTGTCTCGTATATGACTATCCCTGCCATTTTCAAACCCTAGAATATATCAATACTTTTCATCAGAGGCGTCAGGCACCTGAATATATCATAATAACAACAATGATCACTGATGTACCTTGATCGGAGGCGCCGGACACGTCGTGACATCCAACACGTAAAATTGCTGGGACATTGGGACGACCACCATCTAAAATTCATGTCTGAGATTTTTTTGGACTTGTGCTTTATTTTTTTAGGTGAGTCTTGGTCCTAAACCAATAATTCTAGGGAGACACGTTTACAATGGTATACATAATTGTAAGCTTTTAGGACTCGACCCCAACTGAACTTCACGGTGCTTGCTTGATCCGAATGATCGTAGAATTTAGATCTTCAGGTCATTTTTATGTGTTTTAATAGGTCGACCTGGGGGTTTGTATGATGCCTCCCATTAGTAACAGATTATAATATACTATAAACCTCAAAGCGATTCTGAAACACATTTTAATGTCCAATAAAATAGTAAATCATGTTAGTAATAACTGATGAGGGGCCTCATAATACTAAGATTACTGAAATATATATTCGGAAATTAAATATGGTCATAAAATTAAATTCAAGTTCCAAGAATCTCTTACCACATCATTAGGTCGGGACATAATAAACTTCACCTCCCTTCACTTCCAACAAATAATTAAATTAAGTGAAGGGATGAAAAACAACGTATATATACTGGTATTGTCTTTCTTCAAACTTAACATATCTAGCAACGGATAAAGGACTTAGTAATAGCCATATTAATTAACTAAATGTAATACACAATGCGAACGGTGGCAAAAGGCAAAGTGAGAGGAGGCAGTCAAGACAGATTCGTTTTGTTCGTCTGCAATGGTGCGGTTTCTCGTTCTTAATGCACTTACGTGAAGAAAACAATCAGTTAACATGCTCATGCGTACAATTGTAACCAAATTTTACAGAACCCGACCATAAACAATTTCATCCACTTATTCAATCCATGCACGCGATTAAGCAATCAGACCAAACCTGAAGGTTCGTTTCCATCAAGCAATAGATGCTGGATTCAAACTTGATTTTCCCATGGTGGTAGCACGCAGCAGAACAGAAAGCGGAAGGTCATCCATCACAGAATACAACTCAACAATCAGAGAAGGCGTGGCGCTGTCAGTCTCGACTGGTAGGTGCAGGAATATTGAAGGGGAGGAGATGGCCGCGGCCATGTACAGGAGTCGACGTCGATGTTTTTTTTTCCTTTTTATTATATCCACAGTCAAGGTTGGCTAGAGGCATTGCGACGTGCTATAACAGAATCGTGGTAGATTTTTCTTCCTATCCGTGATGGTGGGATATTTTTCTCCTTTTTTATCTATCGATGGAGTTTTTATGGGTGGAGGCTTCCTTTGTTTTTTTTTCACCAAAGATTGAATCTATACCTGAAAGGAGAGGAACGTGGTGATGGCCTTTTTTTAGGAAACGTGCTCATGGTCCTGTTTTTTTCTATCTATCGATGGAGTTTTTATGGGTGGAGCTTCCTTTTTTTCCACCAAAGATTAAATCGTACGTGAAAGGATAGGAACGTGGTGATGACCCATTTTTTTAGGAAACGTGCTCATGGTACTGTTTTTTTACAACTGTGCTCATGGTCTATCGATGGAGTTTTTATGGGTAGAGCTTCCTTTGTTTTTTTTCACCAAAGATTGAATCATACGTGAAAGGAGAGGAACGTGGTGATGACCCCTTTTTTTGGTAAACGTGCTCATGGTGCTGTTTTTTTGACAACTGTGCTGATGGTCCTGTTTCTTCTGAGATATGGTCTCTTATAACGATGTTTGTTTTTCTTCTGAGATCACGACTCTTATAATGTTTTGTTAAGGAAAATTGATTTTTTTCTGATGTTAACTATGACTATGTGCAGGTTGGGTCACGTTTATGTCCAGATTGGTTATCTTTTTTGTCACAGGTGTAACGGAAATTGAAGGGTCGAGATAGAACAGTTACATAGATCGGATGATTAAGAATGACTAACGCACTTTTAATGATGTGGATTAACATGGAGCTTCGTATGATGCCTCCAATTAGTAAATATATAAGAAAGATTCTATTACAAGTAGAGTCCTAGTCTTGCTTCCTTTGTAGGAGAATATTCCTTATGCATTTCCTCTTAAGCCGGCCCACCATAACATGAGTCGGTCTTTTGGGCCTTGTCATCCATCTAAAACACCCGCCGGGTCATCAATGAGTCTTCAGGCTCGTGAGTCGTCACACCAGTGACCCGCCAGACACGTGAGTCGCCAATCCTCTGGCGGGTTACCAATGAAACGCCAAGTCTGGCCGGGTCATATATCCGGTCGGGTCATACCGCGGGGTATATCCCCGACATTAGCCCCCAGTTTAATTTGGATTTATCCATGTTAAACTGATCTGCAATATAAACACAAGAGCAAATTTGACAAGTTGTGATCCGGGTTAAATATTCTTGTAAGTCAACACCTGATCATCCTTAAGTCCTTGACATTTTCTTCTGGAAAATCCGGGTCAATAGGCCAGCTTCATAATCCATTTGCTGACATTGGCTCTTGTAAAGAAATATTATAAGAAATAATCCATTTGAGTCGGCCTTCAATGCTCTGACTTGACAAAAATATTGGTTTTGAAATATTCAACTGATATTCAGCCGGCTTAAAGATGTAGATCTTGCCGATTTATGATTGCCAAAATTGTCGGGTTATAAACAAACGATGCCAGGTCATGTAATTATTGCTGATACCGGGTTAATTTTATGATGACGCCGGGTCATAAACTTTGCAGATTTCTTCGATAATAATATAATACCTGATTTGCTCAAAACTGAGAATTTGAAGTTATTCCTCCCTTATATGCATATCACATGTAGCCCCCAAGTGTCGGGTTGTCATGCTTGCAGCAACCTGGAACTTGTAATTTCAACCAGTGTAGCCCCCAAGAACCAGGTCATTATGCAATAATGAGCAGGGACTTTGTAAATATGATCATGTAAACTTGAGCAGCAACGTGTAGCCCCCAAGGGCCGGCTCAGTAAGATATTACTGAGCCGACATTGTATATGATTCACTGACAATAAAATCATATGATGTAATCTCCACCATGGGGCTTGAACCCACGTCCACAAGGTTAAGAGCTTTGTACTCTACCAATTGAGTAGTGGATCTTTCAATATAATGGATTAAGGCTTGTGTACCTTGAATTTTTGACAGGAGCAATTGATAGCCCCCAACGGCCGACTCATTTAGAATGTGATGAGTCGGGTCTTCAATAGGGTGAGCAAAAAATGACTTTGCATTAGCCCCCAAGTGTCATGGTGCATGCTTGCAGCGACATGAGACTTGCATGTTTGATGTAATCTCAACTTGAATAATGTAGCCCCCAAGTGTCGGGTCATAAGCCTGCAGCGACTCGGGACTATTCCTTCCATTGTAGAATAAATTATATCCATTGATAAAATAATAGCCATTGCGCTGAAGCGACTTTGAAAATCTCAATCATAATACTGGTTATTGATAACCATAATAAAAATCCAGCCATGTTGGCTATTAAAGATTTGAATAATATAATTCAGTTTGGAAAACCGGTTCCTGTGATATTGAATCGTACTGCCGGTTTAGGACACCTGTGCAGTAAGGGTGATAACCCAATCTTTAGAAGCCAAAACTTCCAAATGTTTATGATTGTCATATATGGCGACTTATCATCCGAAGTCAAGCCGGTTTAATCGAAATCACATATATGCTTCAGATATGAACAAGAAGGTCTCAAGACAAAACCAAGGATTGTTTTCAAAAAACTTAAGCCAAACAGAGAAAAAATAAGGCTTCTGATTCAAATACGATCAGTAAACCGGACCAAAAGGGGTTATGCTAGGATTCGAATACGATCATGAAGCCCCCTAATGGTTTTGGAGTTGCGCCGATCAAGAGGGTACCGACAATTATGTTCTCTTTGGTTCGAATATGACCTATGTTCGAACAGGAAGCCCCATAATGACCTTGAGAGTTTTTTAACGACTCTGATTCGAATACGATCAAAGTCGGACCCAAAAGGGGTTAAGCTATGATTCAAATACGATCAACAAGCCCCCTAGTGGGTTTGGCATTGCGCCGATCAAGAGGGTACCGACAGCTATGTTCTCTTTGGTTCGAATATGACCTATGTTTGAACAGGAAGCCCCCAAATGACCTTGAGAGTTTTTTAATGACTCTGATTCGAATACGATCAAAGTCGGACCCTAAAGGGGTTAAGCTATGATTCGAATACGACCAAGAAGCCCCCAAATGACAAATTATCATTAATATAGCAATGGCCTCTAGGACCGGGTTATCTTCCCTCCAATAACCCGGAGTTCCCGAATTCACTGAAACTGGCCGATTTCGCCGAGTCATGTCATTGTAGCCCCCGAGTCTTAAGACTACTCAAGGAGTTGGCTTGAGACTCTCCATACTTGACCGTGATAGGAACCGGCATATAGTTGAACAGCGGATTCCTGAAATATGTTGAATCCCGACGGGTTATAAATGACCCTGTCCATT
>NC_053024.1:625736433-625780458 GCF_003073215.2 Triticum urartu
AAAGAGAGAGAAGAAGCCATCTAGCTAATAACTATGGACCCGAAGGTCTGTGGTAAACTACTCACACATCATCGGAGAGGCTATGGTGTTGATGTAGAAGCCCTCCATGATCGAATCCCCCTCCGGCAGATAGCCGAAAAAGGCCCCAAGATGGGATCTCACGGGTACAGAAGGTTGCGACGGTGGAAAAGGTGTTTTGTGGCTCTCCCGAAGGTTTCAGGGTATAAGTGTATATATAGGCGAAAGAAGTAGGTCGGTGGAGCTGCGAGGGGCCCACGAGGGTGGGGGCGCGCCTGGCCCCCCTGGGCGTGCCCTCCTACCTCGTGGCCGCCTCGCTGCTTCCTTGACGACCACTCCAAGTCTCTTGGATCACATATGTTCCAAAACGATCCTCGCGAAGGTTTCATTCCGTTTGGATTCCACTTGATATTTCTTTTCTGCGAAACACTGAAATAGGAAAAAAATAACAGCAATTTGCACTAGGCTTTCAGTTAATAGGTTAGTCCCAAAAGTAATATAAAAAGGTATAATAAAGCCCATTATACATCCAAAACAGATAATATAATAGCATGGGACAATAAAAAATTATAGATACGTTGGAGACGTATCAGTGTCCTTATATCAAATTATAGACTATTGTTTTGATCACTCGTGTCTTAATATTCATGCCATGATTAGATTATATGATCAAGATTATGTTAGGTAGAATTCCACATAAAAATTATGCTTTTTATCATTTACCTACTCGAGGACGAGGACGAGCGGGAATTAAGCTTGGGGATGCTGATATGTCTCCGTCGTATCTATAATTTTTTATTGTTTCATGCCAATATTCTACAACTTTCATATACTTTTGGCAACATTTTATAATATTTTTTGGGACTAACATATTGATCCATTGCCTAGTGCCAGTTCTGTTTGTTGCATGTTTTTTGTTTCGCAGAATATCCATATCAAACGAAATCCAAACGCGATAAAAATTTATGGAGATTTATTTTGAAATATATGTGATTTCTGGGAAGAAGAATCAACGTAAGACGGTGTCCGAGGGGGCCATAAGGCACCTGGGCGCGCCTAGGTGGATTGTGGGCCCCTCGTAAATTGGTTGTTACCCTTCTTTTGCTGCAAGAAAGATAATATCTAGAAGGAAATCGTGTTAAAATTTCAGCCCAAACGAAGTTATGGGTCTATGATAATTTAAGAAATGGTAAAAGGCCAGAAAATAGGAACGTGAAATAGAAGAGAAGAGAGAGAGAGATCCAATCTCGGAGGGGCTCCTGTCCTTTGGGAGCAATGGAGACCAAGGACCAGAGGGGAAACCCTCCTCCCTTCTATGAGGGAGGCCTAGGAAGAAGAAGAAGAAGAAGAAGAAGGGGGGCTCACTCGCCCTCTCTCCCGGTGGCGCCAGAACACCACCGGGGCAATCATCGTGACGACGATCTAGACCAACAACTTCGCCGCCGTCAACACCAACTCTCTCCCCCTCTATGCAGCGGCGTAACCTCTCTATCCCCATTGGAATTATCAACTTAAACATGGTGCTTAATGCTATATATTATTATCCAATGTTGTATGTGTTGGAAATATGCCCTAGAGGCAATAATAAATTAGTTATTATTGTATATATTTCATTGTTCATGATAATCGTTTATTATCCATGCTAGAATTGTATTGATAGGAAACTCAGATACATGTGTGGATACATAGACAACACCATGTCCCTAGTAAGCCTCTAGTTGACTAGCTCGTTGATCAATAGATGGTTACGGTTTCCTGACCATGGACATTGGATGTCGTTGATAACGGGATCACATCATTAGGAGAATGATGTGATGGACAAGACCCAATCCTAAGCCTAGCACAAAGATCGTGTAGTTCGTATGCTAAAGCTTTTCTAATGTCAAGTATCATTTCCTTAGACCATGAGATTGTGCAACTCCCGGATACCGTAGGAGTGCTTTGGGTGTGCCAAACGTCACAACATAATTGGGTGGCTATAAAGGTACACTACAGGTATCTCCGAAAGTGTCTGTTGGATTGGCACGAATCGAGACTGGGATTTGTCACTCCGTGTAAACGGAGAGGTATCTTTGGGCCCACTCGGTAGGACATCATCATAATGTGCACAATGTGACCAAGGAGTTGATCATGGGATGATGTGTTACGGAACGAGTAACGAGACTTGCCGGTAACGAGATTGAACAAGGTATCGGGATACCGACGATCGAATCTCGGGCAAGTATCGTACCGCTGGACAAAGGGAATTGAATACGGGATTGATTGAATCCTCGACATCGTTCATCCGATGAGATCATCATGGAGCATGTGGGAGCCAACATGGGTATCCAGATCCTGCTATTGGTTATTGACCGGAGAGTTGTCTCGGTCATGTTTGCATGACTCCCGAGCCCGTAGGATCTACACACTTAAGGTTCGATGATGCTAGGGTTATAGGGAAAGTATGTACACGGTTACCGAATGTTGTTCGGAGTCCCGGATGAGATCCCGGACGTCACGAGGAGTTCCGGAATGGTCCGGAGGTAAAGATTGATATATAGGAAGTATGGTTTTGGCCACCGGAAGTGTTCCGGGCATCACCGGTAGTGTACCGGGACCACCGGAGGGGTCCGGGGGTCCACCGGGAGGGGCCACGGGCCCCGGAGGCATACATGGGCCAAGTGTGAGAAGGGACCAGCCCCTAGGTGGGCTGGGGCGTCTCCCCACCAAGGCCCATGCGCTTAGAGAGAAGAGGGGGCAAACCCTAAGGGCAGATGGGCCCTAAGGCCCATGCCTGGTGCGCCTCCCTCTCCCCCCCCACTTGGCCGCCACCCCAGATGGGGATTGGGGCTGCCGCCACCCTTAGGGTGGAAACCCTAGGTGGGGGCGCAGCCCTCCCTCTCCCCCTATATATAGTGGAGGCAAAGGGGCAGCCCAACACATGAAGTCCTTCCCCTGTTGGCGCAGCCCTACCCCTCTTCCTCCTCGTCTCTCGTAGTGCTTGGCGAAGCCCTGCTGGAGTCCCGCGCTCCTCCACCACCACCACGCCGTCGTGCTGCTGCTGGATGGAGTCTTCCCCAACCTCTCCTTCTCCCCTTGCTGGATCAAGGCGTAGGAGACGTCACTGGGCTGTACATGTGTTGAACGCGGAGGTGCCGTCCGTTCGGCACTAGGATCATCAGTGATTTGGATCACGACGAGTACGACTCCATCAACCCCGTTCACTTGAATGCCTCCGCTTAGCGATCTACAAGGGTATGTAGATGCGCTCTCCTTCCCCTCGTTGCTAGATTACTCCATAGATTGATCTTGGTGATGCATAGAAAATTTTGAATTTCTGCTACGTTCCCCAACAGTGGCATCATGAGCTAGGTCTATGCGTAGTTTCTATGCACGAGTAGAACACAAGTTGTTGTGGGCGTCGATTTTGTCAATTTACTTGCCGTTACTAGTCTTATCTTGATTCGGCGGCATCGTGGGATGAAGCGGCTCGGACCGACCTTACACGTACTCTTACGTGAGACTGGTTCCACCGACTGACATGCATTAGTTGCATAAGGTGGCTAGCGGGTGTCTGTCTCTCCCACTTTAGTCGGATCGGATTCGATGAAAAGGGTCCTGATGAAGGGTAAAAAGAAATTGGCATATCACGTTGTGGTTTTGGCGTAGGTAAGAAACGTTCTTGCTAGAAACCTATAGCAGCCACGTAAAAACTTGCAACAACAATTAGAGGACGTCTAACTTGTTTTTGCAGCATATGCCTTGTGATGTGATATGGCCAAAAGGATGTGATGAATGATATATGTGATGTATGAGATTGATCATGTTCTTGTAATAGGAATCATGACTTGCATGTCGATGAGTATGACAACCGGCAGGAGCCATAGGAGTTGTCTTAATTTATTTATGACCTGCGTGTCAACTTAAACGTCATGTAATTACTTTACTTTATTGCTAAAACGTTAGCCATAGAAGTAGAAGTAATAGATGACGAGACAACTTCAAGAAGACACGATGATGGAGATCATGGTGTCATGCCGGTGACAACGATGATCATGGAGCCCCAAAGATGGAGATCAAAAGGAGCAAAATGATATTGGCCATATCATGTCACTATTTGATTGCATGTGATGTTTATCATGTTTTACATCTTATTTGCTTAGAACGACGGTAGCTTAAATAAGATGATCCCTCACTAAAATTTCAAGAAAAGTGTTCCACCTAACTGTGCACCGTTGCGAAGGTTTGTCGTTTCGAAGCACCATGTGATGATCGGGTGTGATAGATTCTAACGTTCGAATACAACGGGTGTAAGCCAGATTTACACACGCAATACACTTAGGTTGACTTGATGAGCCTAGCATGTACAGACATGGCCTCGGAACACGGAAGACCGAAAGGTCGAGCATGAGTCGTATAGAAGATACGATCAACATGAAGATGTTCACCGATGTTGACTAGTCCGTCTCACGTGATGATCGGACACAACCTAGTCGATTCAGATCATGTTTCACTTAGATAACTAGAGGGATGTCTATCTGAGTGGGAGTTCATTAAATAATTTGATTAGATGAACTCAATTATCATGAACATAGTCTAAATTGTCTTTGCAAATATGTTGTAGATAAATAGCTCATGTTGTAGCTCCCTATTTCAATACATTCCTAGAGAAATATTAAGTTGAAAGATATTGTAAGCAATGATGCGGACTAGGTCCGTAGTCCGAGGAGTGTGCTCACTGCTACACAGAAGGCTTACGTCTTTGATGCACCGCTCGATGTGCAAACCCCTACAACGTCGTCTGTGGATGTTGTGAACACCTGACAGACACATCCTGATGACTACTTGATAGTTTAGTGTGACATACTTTACAGCTTAGAATCGGGATTCCAATGACGTTTTGAACGCCATAGAACATATGAGATGTTCCAAGAGCTGAAATTGGGATTTTAGACTCATGCCCGTGTTGAGAGGTGTGAGACCTCTGACAAGTTCTTTTGCCAACAAGATGGAGGAGAATGGCTCAGCTAGTGATCATGTGCTCAGAATGTCTGGGTGCTACGATCACTTAAAGCAGTGGGAGTTAAACTTCCAGATAAGATAGTGATTGATAGAGTTCTCTAGCCACTATCACTAAGCTACTAGATCTTCGTGATGAACTATGACATGCAAGGGATGGAGTTGATCCCGGAGCTGTTCGTGGTGCTTAAGACCGCAAAAGGTAGAAATCAAGAAGGAGCATCAAATGTTGATGGTTTAACAACACCACTGGTTTCAAGAAGGGCAAGGGCTAGAAGGGAAACTTCATGGATGGCAAACCAGTTGCCGCTCCAGTGAAGGAACCCAAGGTTGAACCCAAACCCGAGACTAAGTGCTTCTATTGTAAGGGGAACGGTCACTGGTAGCGGAATTACCCCAAATGCATGGTAGATAAGAAGGCTGGAAAGTTCAACAAAGTATATACGTGTTATTAATGTGTACCTCACTAGTACTCTTGGTAGCACCTGGGTATTGGATACCGGTTCAGTTGCTATTATTGGTGACTTGAAGCAAAAGCTACGGACTAAAATGAGACTGGCTAAGGGCGAGGTGACGATGTGTGTTGGAAGTGTTTCCAAAGTTGATGAGATCACCATCGCATGCTCTATCTGCCTTCGGGATTAGTATTGAACCTAGATAAATGTTATCAGGTGTCTACGTTGAGCATGAATATGATTAGATCATGTTCATTGCAATAAGGTTATTCATTTAAATTAGAGAATAATGGTTATTCTGTTTACATGAATAATACCTTTCATGGTCATGCACCCTATGTGAATGGTTCATTGAATCTCGGTCGTGGTGATACACATGTTCACGCCAAAAGATGTAGAGTTAATAATGATAGTACCACTTTCTTGTGGCACTGCCGCTTAGGTCATATTGGCGTAAGATGCATGAAGAAACTCCATGTCGATGGATGTTTGGAGTCACTTGATTTTGAATCGCTTGACACATGCGAGCCATGCCTCATGGGCAGGATGACTAAGACCCCGTTTTCAGGTACAATGAAACGGGCAAGTGACTTGTTGGAAATCATGCATGTTGATACGTGTGATCCAATGAGAATTGAAGCGTGCAGTGGATATCGCTATTTTCTCATCTTCACTGACGATTTGAGTAGATATAGGTATATTTACTTAATGAAGCACAAGTCTGAAACGTTTGAAAAGTTCAAGCGATTTCAGAGTGAAGTTAAGAATCATCATAACAATAAGATCATGTTCCTACGATCTGATCAAAAGGGGATTTTCTGAGTTATGAGTTTGGCAATCACTTAAGACACTGTGGAATTGTTTCACAGTTGAAGCCACCTGGAACACCACAAGGTAATGGTGTGTCCGGACATCGTAATCGAACCCTATGAGATATGGTGCGATCTATGATGTCTCTTACCAATCTACCGTTTTCATTTTGAGGTTATGCGTTAGAGACAGCTGCATTCACTTTAGATAGGACACCATCTAAGTCCGTTGAGACGACGTCATATGAACATTGGTTTGGCAAGAAACCAAAGTTGTTGTTTCTTAATGTTTGGGGATGCGATGCTTAGGGCTTGTAACATCCCAAAATTCTAAATTTTGAAATGTTATATTAAATAGATAGATTTGATTGATTGTTTGATTGTTGTGTGATTGATTGAGTGAAATTCAAAACTTTTTGAAAGTTAAATGAGAGGGAATAAAAGGACTTTCCCAAACTTTCATTTTTCATTTTTGATCTTCGTGAATTCAAATTATTTTCAAATACAAAACCCTAGAGAGAAGATGAGATGACTTCTTCCGTTTAAATAAATGAAAAGGGTGTTTGAAAATTATTTGAATTCCATTGGGAAATATTTCCAATTCAGAAACTTCAAGCAACTCAATAATTTTCACGAGAGAAGATAAAATGACTTCTTCAAATTATATGAAATATGAGTTGGGAGTTTCGAAGAATTAAATTCAAAGTTCTTTTGAATTTATTTTCAATTTGGAGTTATTTGAGTTTTATTCAAATTATTTTTCTCCAAAAATAAAATATATGGAAAATAGGGTAACATGATTCCCTACATCAGAAAATTGGAGAAAAATTAATTTGAAATCATTTTGGTTTTTTTAAAAATGATTTTGTTGGATTTTAATAGACCAGTAGCACTCTTTGAATTATTTAAATTTGTGTGGATTTTATTTGACTTTAGTAAAATGTTCACGTTGTAGATATTCTTTTTCTGAAAATTTCGTTATATTATATGTCTATAGTTAATTTTTATTTTACTTGGTTTATTTTCTTTTTTTTCGTTGTCTGTATTTAAAAAAAACTTCTTCTCTCCTCCGCCGCCGAACTAGGCCGGCCCAATAGGCCACGGCCCAGCCCAGCCAGCGATCCGCCGCCTTCCTCCTCGCGTGCCTTAGCAGGACTCGCCGGAGTCCGCCGCCTCCACGGCGCCCGTCGCCCCTCCTCCAAGATCCGCCGCCCCGCCTCCTCCCCTATAAAGCCACCGCCCGGGCCCCGCCTCCCGCATCGCGCCGCCGCCTCTCGCTTTGCGCCACCGCCGCCGCACTTGCTGCCGGCGCCGTCGCCGCTGGCGCTCGCCGCTGCTGCCTCTCCTCCACCTGCGCCGCCTCGCCGCGCCCTGCTCTCATGCGCCGCTGCCGCTGCCGCGCCGGAGCGCGCTGCTCTCGCCGGAGTAACCGACGCCGCCGCCGGTTTTCGGCGAAAAAACCGATCGAACCGGTACTAAACCGCCGAATCGCCTGGTTTTCCGTTTTTTTATTAGTTTAGGTTTTCTCTTTTAAAACCGATCGGTTTTTCTTTCAGTCTAGATTATCTAATGAACGTTCGTTGTTTAGATTTCTATAGCGAGCGTTCGCTCGATAGATTTTTCCTTTTTCTTATTAATTTCGGCCAGGGACCTATATGTGAGGATTTTCTTTACAGATTGGCCCCTGTTTTTCAAACGGTCACATCTTTTTACCCGTTTATCCAAATCCAACGAATCCAATGCTCACGTCTTCATTACGATCCCCTCTATCCAGTAATCCAACTCAAACATGTTTTTGAAAAGTTTAAAATTTGAATTAGATCAGATTTGAATTCAAACTTCGTTTGATCATAACTTGAGTTTCGTAGCTCCGTTTGAGTTGATTCTTTTTGCACTTCGAAGCTCTTGATCTAAACATTCTAATAAGGCCAAATTCACATAATTTTGGTACTGTTAAAAATTGTTTTATGTTGCAAGAGTTATTTGCTTGGTTTTGAAGTTTTTCGAATTGCCTTCTTCGTTCTTTCTGATCTTTTGAGTGATTGCTTATGTGTGGTTACTATTGCTTGATTACGATAGATTGACCGGAGTGTGACGAGTAGAACTATCAAGAGTTATGAGTGCGAATCATCCTCATCAACATTGCAGGCAAGTTCACACTTTGATCATACCTTTTCTACTACCCAGTTTTATTGCATTAGATCAAATCCTCAAACATTGCATGATTAGGATCTAATTAAATTGTGGGATGGGAAAGTAGTTGAGGTAGTACCTATTACCTGTTTATTATCAAACCCATTGGGAGTTACTATTACGTTATGCTTATAATGCCATGCTATGCTCGTAGACGTGGATTGGGTTTTGCGAGTATTCATGACAGATGTGAGTTTGTTAATTAATGGTTTACTTAAGGTGGCAACTTAAACACACATATGGGTGGATTGAGGTACCTGGTTATTCCAGGATTGCCTGTCTAGGCACCTGGGTAGACCAGGATTGCCTATTTTCTTTTGGACCGCCACCCAGGCTCAAAGGGATCATGAGATTATTCATGCTAGAAACTTCCGTGTGCAGCCACAAGATATTATGGGCTCTAGCATAGTTGACTAAGTCATGCGAACTCTTACAGTGGTAGACTAGCAGATGTAAGGGATGTAGGTGGTACGGTCTACCCGATCGTAAGGTGCTAGCACTTCTGAAAGACTATGTCTCGGTCATCCGTCTTCTCAAACACCATGTAGTGCGAGAAACCAAACGGAGGCGATCGAGTCTTGTGGGGAAAAGTGCGCAAACCTCTGCAGAGTGTATAAACTAATCAAGGTTAGCCGTGTCCCCGGTTATGGACAATTTGAGTATCTAGTTCTTGGATTATCCTGTTGATTTCATCATGTTACTTTAAATTAATTTTGTTGGGTTTAATGATGTTATTTAATTGGGATTGAGAATGCTATCAACCATTCTCAATGTTCAACAACCACCATAATAGTTAAATAAAATTTATTCCTTTGTAGTAGGGAAAAATTGGCTTTTCACAAAAACCTTATAACCATAGAGCTTTTCCACCAGCCAAATATGCATGTAGTGATAGCCTTTGTTCATCATTCTCTATGGTGTGAATTTGCCAGTACATTCAATGTACTGACCCTTTGTGGCTGCAACATCTCATGTTGTAGGAATCTTACGACGAGTAAGTGATACGTTAGGGTTACTATTTCTACACTCAACTTTGCCGTTGGTGTTGATGGGATTCCACAACCTTGTTACTTCCGCTATTTTGGATTGAGGTAATAGTATTTACGTTACTTATACATGTGATTTACCTCTGTTATAAATCCTCGAGTACTGTGTGTGTCAGCATACCGATCCAGGGATGACACTTAAGCACAGAGACTTGATCCATTCGGGTCGGGTCGCTACAAGATGGTATCAGAGCACATGTTGACTGTAGGACGTGACCCTAGAAACTGGCAAGCCCATAGCAAAGATTTTTCTCTACAACTTTCCCTTTCAAAAAGATCTTTTACCTCTCTTCTCTTCTGAGCTTATTCAAAAAATTCCCTTTAGTGAGACCATACCCCTTTCCCCTTTTGACCACACGAAGATTCGACTGATGAGACCACTCCAAGAAGTACAAGATATCGGACAGCTAAGACCACTTCGGAATGAAGAGTATTTTCCATGCATCTGAATAATGGAAACTACAACAGCTGAAGACTCTGAAGACTCCGAAGACTAGGAGAATTGGAGGCTATGAAGAATTTCCAGATTTGTATGACCTAGTAAGACTCCCCTGATGGAACTTGACAGACTATGGAAGTTGTCAATACCCGAGATCAAGGTGTATCGGAGAAAGACCGGAGCATGGAGCATTAGAACTCAAAGTTTTTGTCAAGAAACCCTAAGGCAGGAGATATGAACTATGGAATGATAGCTCATGGAAATGGCAAGAGCAGAAACATGGCTATCCATGAGGTTATCGCCCGCTTATGCTATTGTCACCGTGCTGAGTTAAATCATGCATATGCATGGAAGGATTGGATGGTACAAGGCTGATAAAACACCTATCAGCAAGACGAAGTTTTAACTTTAGCTGGTGTATCGCCAGGATCTGGAGTAGTACATCAAGAAGTTTAAGGTGGAGCTCCATGAAACCGTATTAGACCAGGAAGCATTTCGTGAAGAAACTCAGGAACCAAAAGCTGAAAGTAGCCAAGCTGGAGGAGCTACAACCTCGAGATACCGGAGATTCGTTAAGAACTGAAGGACAGCAGGATCATGGTTCAGGTCGAGTTTGATGAAACCCAGCAGTTTGGAATACAACTCCAGAATATTAAAGGACGTCACAAGAGACTTCGCGTCAACAGAGTTGATCTGGCAAAAGAACTGGAGAAAGAAAAGCATGATTGGAAGAAGCCATCAGAGGCATGAACAAGGCTTGAAGAGTTTGGAGACGTTGAAGATTTATTGACCTTTAGAAGACCCAACCCCTGTTATATGCCTACGTTAGATGTGACGTTTGTGAGCTGTCATTTGTTTGATGTTTTTCTGACAACCACAAATAAAATCCGTCTTTTCAAAACTTTTGTTTGTATTGTGTGTATCCCTCTCTATCTCTCTTATCTTACCCCAAACCCACATGGACCCAATAGAGGATGAATGGAGATGAGCTTGTATTTTCTGGACCGACGAGTCAGTTGGAGACAGACCGATGGATTCAGAACATGGAGGATCACATGGAGAATAACCCTATAGTTTGAAATGATATGACCCAGGATGCTCTTCAGTGCTTTGAAAGAGGTGCTGCTACTTGGTGGAGGATGTACCAAACCATCAATGGATGGCAAGGAGTAACCACTTGGAAAGAATTTAAGTTGACTCTGCCAAAGTCTTGGCTTGTGTCCCAGAAGTTGAAGTCTTATGGAAAGGATATGAAGAAACCTTGTGCATGCAAGATTTGTGGAGAAATAGGACACACCCATAAAGAACACAAGGATGAATGCCCTAATTGTGAAGGAAGTCACCCAGTTGAAGAATGCCCAATTAGGAAGATTACTTGTTTCTTGTGTGAAGGGACTACCCGCTACCCTACTCAGTGTCACATTTACCCCATGGTAGAACAAACCATCCAGCAGAAGAAAGAAGTAAAGAAAGGAGCCTTTATGGGAATTTTATAAGAAACTATGATGAAGGAAGAGGTGGAGGACACGCCTAAACAAGACCCGAGTAAACCCTGCACTAAGTCTTGCTATTCATGTGGAGAAGAAGGACACATCTCCCAAAATTGTTTGAATGGGGATCTAGTAGAATTCCCGACAGAGGAAGTAGAGTATGACCCACAGGAAGTAGAAGCCTAATTGGAATGGAAAAGTCCAGAAAGAGAAGCGGAGTGGATTCCAGGAAGGATCTGAGTCATATCACATGTTATAGGTGCAAGGAGCCAGGGCACTACCTCAACAGTTGCCCAAAAAGGAAACCTAGATACTTGTCAGAAGTAATATGTTTTAGTTGTAATGGAGCAGGGCACTTTGCGAGAGAATGCCCCAAGGAGAAGGAAACTTGTGCTAGATAGTTGAGTTTGCAACAAAAGAAATGGAGTAGTAGAAGTGAGAACAGTTTCTTTTATATTGAGGTGTTGAGTTGAGACATGTAATGGAAAAGCAAGAGATTGTAAT
The DNA here is from genome assembly GCF_003073215.2 of Triticum urartu. Taxonomy (NCBI): domain Eukaryota; kingdom Viridiplantae; phylum Streptophyta; class Magnoliopsida; order Poales; family Poaceae; genus Triticum; species Triticum urartu. Next base: position 625,748,386 of record NC_053024.1, read on the forward strand.
CATTGGAGAATCGATAAAGTTAGCATCGTTGGTAAAGATTTGGGTTTTATGAGTTGTTACTCTATGAAGAAGGATTTTGACCATTTTTGAGGATAAGAGAAATATGGTCTATGGAAGATTTGTGCATTTTAAGGGTGGTAGTACCCTGTAAGAACCGTTGACCCCTGGAAAAGATAAGGATACTCCACTGAGTGGATTTCGGACAAAATGAATACGAGTTTTGTCTCGATATGTGTGATACCCCAAGAGTGTGTGGGATGAAGTTGGAGACCGTTAGTTGTTTGGACCAAATGTGATCAAGGAGTCAGAAGAGAATGTTAAGTTGATTCGAGATAGACTGAAGGTAGCTCAGTCCAGGCAGAAGAGTTATGCAGACTTAAAAACGCAAGGAGGTAGTCTATGAAATTGGAGATAGAGCATGTCTTGATGTGTTTCCTCTGCGAGGAATTAAACGATTTGGAGTTAAGGGAAAATTAGCCCCGAGATTTGTAGGACCATACCGACTCTTGGAGCGTATGGGAGAAGTGGCAAACAAGTTGGAGCCACCCGAAGGACTGTCAGGAGTTCATGATGTGTTTCATGTTTCCCAGTTGAAGAAGTGCCATGAAGAGATGGCCAATATTCCCCTGTAAGGACGCTTGACCCTGGAAAGGATAATGATGTTCCACGAAGTGGAATATGGACTTCATAAGTATAAGTTTTTATCTCAGTATGAGGGATATCCCACGAGGATTAATAGATAAAATTACTATTGGATATAAAGGAGGTATGATGTCAGAAATATGGATCAATGGAAACTCCATGATGAGTCTGAGTAATCATGTCCTAGTTTGGTGCCAACAGAAGGAAGGAAGACAGTACAACTGGATGGATTTTAGTATACTAGGAAGCTGGAAGGTGGATGTTGGATTAGAGATCCGTTGCCCCGATGATGACTTCAAGGTTTGCAAGTGATGAGATGGGCCATAACCCACAGGCCCCAGAACCTGCCAAGAAGCAAGCACACTCTTGCTGAAGGAAAAACCCTGGAAGGAGTTACGACTTATCAACCGACGATTTTATAGGAGTTACGCAAAACCTGAGGGTTGTGAAGGAACGGTAGATGTTTGTTTGGCTTGCAGAATCCATGGAATTATCCGAACTTAGTTCGTCGACAAGAGAAATTCTGCAATGCTTGTGAGGATGACCGAGTGTTAGAATGCGAGATTCGCTAAACCGTATACAAAGTAATGATTTGGGTGCGGGATGGATTGATCACCATACCGACTTACTCTTATTATTCTCCTTGCTATATGGGATGGTAAATCTGAGTGACTTACCTATAGTAAAGAGACGATGATCAAAACCTTGTTTAAGCCTTAGAACGGTATAGGTATTTTTCCCTTGTACAAGGCAGTTTTTGCCAACCGTAGGTTATACGGTGAGGATCAACCCAGACCCATTTCATGCAGGAGAAACCCTAAATTCTTAACCACCATGAGATATCGATAGTTAGTTAGTATTGGCACCAGACCCGACAGCTAAGAAGACCCAATCTCGGAATAACCTTACCAAGAGAAAAGGACAGAAGAATTGAGGAAAAGGTTATATCACTACCGGAAGAGCCCAGAGCAGGAATTATCCTTATGATCTGAGAAGACCGACACTGTCAAGAATAAGTATGGAGTATATGGGTTTTGATGGAACCATAACCATGCTTCTAAGGGTGGTAGCACCCCGGACCCCGGTGACGATTGATGGATTTTGAGGGGACTCCCAAACCCTAACCTTTCCTTGCTAGCCTCTCCGAATCTCGAGGACAAGATTCATTTTAAGGGTGGTAGGTTTGTAACATCCCAAAATTCTAAATTTTGGAATGTTATATTAAATAGATAGATTTGACTGATTGTTTGATTGTTGTGTGATTGATTGAGTGAAATTCGAAACTTTTTGAAAGTTAAATGAGAGGGAATAAAAGGACTTTCCCAAACTTTCATTTTTCATTTTTGATCTTCGTGAATTCAAATTCTTTTCAAATACAAAACCCTAGAGAGAAGATGACATGACTTCTTCCATTTAAATAAATGAAAAGGGTGTTTGAAAAATATTTGAATTCCATTGGGAAATATTTCCAATTCAGAAACTTCAAGCAACTCAATGATTTTCATGAGAGAAGATAAAATGACTTCTTCAAATTATATGAAATATGATTTGGGAGTTTCAAAGAATTAAATTCAAAGTTCTTTTGAATTTATTTTCAATTTGAAGTTATTTGATTTTTATTCAAATTATTTTTCTCCAAAAATAAAATATATGGAAAATAGGGTAACATGATTCCCTACATCAGAAAATTGGAGAAAAGTTAATTTGAAATCATTTTGGTTTTTTAAAATGATTTTGTTGGATTTTAATAGACCAGTAGCACTCTTTGAATTATTTAAATTTGTGTGGATTTTATTTGACTTTAGTAAAATGTTCACGTTGTAGATATTCTTTTTTGAAAAATTCATTATATTATATGTCTATAGTTAATTTTTATTTTACTTGGTTTATTTTCTTTTTTCTCGTTGTCCGTATTTTTTTAAAAAAAAACTTCTTCTCTCCTCCGCCGCCGAACTGGGCCGGCCCAATAGGCCACGGCCCAGCCCAGCCAGCGAGCCGCCGCCTTCCTCCTCGCGTGCCTTAGCAGGACTCGCCGGAGTCCGCCGCCTCCACGGCGCCCGTCGCCCCTCCTCCAAGACCCGCCGCCCCGCCTCCTCCCCTATAAAGCCACCGCCCGGGCCCCGCCTCCCGCATCGCGTCGCCGCCTCTCGCTTTGCGCCGCCGCCGCCGCACTTGCTGCCGGCACCGTCGCCGCTGGCGCTCGCCGCCGCTGCCTCTCCTCCGCCTGCGCCGCGCCCCTCCGCCGCCTCGCCGCGCCCTGCTCTCATGCGCCGCTGCCGCTGCCGCGCTGGAGCGCGCTGCTCTCGCCGGAGTAACCGACGCCGCCGCCGGTTTTCAACGAAAAAACCAATCGAACCGGTACTAAACCGCCGAACCGCCCGGTTTTCCGTTTTTTTATTAGTTTAGGTTTTCTCTTTTAAAACCGATCGGTTTTTCTTTTAGTCTAGATTATCTAACGAACGTTCGTCGTTTAGATTTCTATAGCGAGCGTTCGCTCGATAGATTTTTCCTTTTTCTTATTAATTTCGGCCAGGGACCTATATGTGAGGATTTTCTTTATAGATTGGCCCCTGTTTTTCAAACGGTCACAACTTTTTACCCGTTTATCCAAATCCACGAAACCAACGCTCACGTCTTCGTTACGATCCCCTCTATCCAGTAATCCAACTCAAACATGTTTTTGAAAAGTTTAAAATTTGAATCAGATCAGATTTGAATTCAAACTTCATTTGATCATAACTTGAGTTTCGTAGCTCCGTTTGAGTTGATTATTTTTGCACTTCAAACCTCTTGATCTAAACATTCTAATAAGGCCAAATTCACATAATTTTGGTACTGTTAGAAATTGTTTTATGTTGCAAGAGTTATTTGCTTGGTTTTGAAGTTTTCCGAATCGCCTTCTTCGTTCTTTCTGATCTTTTGAGTGATTGCTTATGTGTGGTTACTATTGCTTGATTACGATAGATTGACCGGAGTGTGACGAGTAGAACTATCAAGAGTTTTGAGTGCGAATCATCTTCATCAACATTGCAGGCAAGTTCACACTTTGATCATACCTTTTCTACTACCCAGTTTTATTGCATTAGATCAAATCCTCAAACATTGCATGATTAGGATCTAATTAAATTGTGGGATGGGAAGTAGTTGAGGTAGTACCTATTACCTGTTTATTAGCAAACCCATTGGGAGTTACTATTATGTTATGCTTATAGTGCCATGCTATGCTCGTAGACGTGGATTGGGTTTTGAGAGTATTCATGACAGATGTGAGTTTGTTAATTAATGGTTTACTTAAGGTGGCAACTTAAACACACACCTGGGTGGATTGAGGTACCTGGTTATTCCAGGATTGCCTGTCTAGGCACCTGGGTAGACCAGAATTGCCTGTTTTCTTTTGGACCGCCACACAGGCTCAAAGGGATCATGAGATTATTCATGCTAGAAACTTCCGTGTGCAGCCACAAGCTATTATGGGCTCTAGCATAGTTGACTAAGTCATGCGAACTCTTACAGTGGTAGACTAGCAGATGTAGGGGATGTAGGTGGTACGGTCTACCCGATCGTAAGGTGCTAGCACTTCTGAAAGACTATGTCTCGGTCATCCGTCTTCTCAAACACCATGTAGTGCGAGAAACCAAACAGAGGCGATCGAGTCTTGTGGGGAAAAGTGCACAAACCTCTGCAGAGTGTACAAACTAATCATGGTTTGTCGTGTCCCCGGTTATGGACAATTTGAGTATCTAGTTCTTGGATTATCCTGTTGATCTCATCATGTTACTTTAAATTAATTTTGTTGGGTTTAATGATGTTATTTAATTGGGATTGAGAATGCTGTCAGCCATTCTCAATGTTCAACAACCACCATAATAGTTAAATAAAATTTATTCCTTTGTAGTAGGGAAAAATTGGCTTTTCGCAAAAACCTTATAACCATAGAGCTTTTCCACCAGCCAAATATGCATGTAGTGATAGCCTTTATTCATCATTCTCTATGGTGTGAATTTGCCAGTACATTCAATGTACTGACCCTTTGTGGCTGCAACGTCTCATGTTGCAGGAATCTTACGACGAGTAAGTGATACGTTAGGGTTACTATTTCTACACTCAACTTTGCCATTGGTGTTGATGGGATTCCACAACCTTGTTACTTCCGCTATTTTGGATTGAGGTAATAGTATTTATGTTACTAATACATGTGATTTACCTCTGTTATAAATCCTCGAGTACTGTGTGTGTCAGCATACCGATCCAGGGATGACACTTAAGCACAGAGACTTGATCCATTCGGGTCGGGTCGCTACAGGGCTTCAGCCGGAGAAGCTCGAACCCAAAGTGGACAAACACATCTTCATAGGATACCCAAGGGTGACAGTTGGGTATACCTTCTATCTCAGATCCGAGGGCAAATTGTTTGTCGCTAAGAACGGGTCCTTTCTCAAGAAGGAGTTTCTCTCGAAAGAATTGAGTGGGAGGAAGATAGAACTTGATGAGGTTGTCGAACCTTTACTTCAACCAGAGAGTGACGCAACACAGAAAGATGTTTTCTGTGGCGCCTACGTCTGTTGAATAGGAAGTTAATGATAGTGATCATGAAGCTTCGGATCAAGTTGCTATCGAACCTTGTAGGTCGACAAGGACATGTATTACTCCTAAGTGGTACGGTAATCCTGTCTTAGATATCATGTTGTTAGACAACAATGAACCTACGATCTATGGAGAAGCGATGGTGGGCCCGTATTCTGACAAATGGTTAGAAGCCATGAAATCCGAGATAGGATCCATATATCAGAACAAAATATGGACTGTGGTGGACTTGCCCGATGATCGGCAAGCCATTGAGATAAATGGGTCTTTAAGAAGAAGATGGACGTGGGCGGTAATGTTACCGTCTATGAAGTTCGACTTGTGGGAAAGAATCTTTTCACAAGTTCAAGGAGTTGAGAATTTCTCACCCGTAGCGATGCTTAAGTCTGTCGGAATCATGTTAGCATTAGCTGTATTTTTCGATTATGAAATCTTACAGATGGATGTCAAAACAAGTTTTCATACCAGTTTTCGTAAGAAAAGTTGTATGTGATACAATAAAAGGTTTTGACGATCCTAAGAATGCTAAAAGGTATGCTAGCTCCAGCAATCCTTCTATGGACTAGAGCAGGCATCTCAGAATCGGAATATATGTTTTGATGGAGTAATCAATGCTTTTAGGTTTAGACAATGTTTGCTAGAAACTTGTATTTACAAGAAAGTGAGTGGGAGCACTACAACATTTCTGATAAGTATATGTGGATGACATATTGTAGATCCGAAATAATGTAGAATTTCTGGAAAGCATAAACAGTTGTTTGAAGAGTGTTTTTCAAAGGAAGACCTGGATAAAGCTGCTTACAAATTGGGCATCAAGATCTATAGAGATAGATCAAGACGCCTGATGGTGCTTTCAAAGAACGCACACCTTGACATGTTTTTGAAGGAGTTCAAAATAGATCAGTCAAAGAAGGGGTTCTCACCTGAGTTGTAAGGTGTGAAGTTGAGTAAGACTCAAAGCTTGACCACGGCAGAAGAAAGAGGAAGGACGAAGGTCGTCCCCTATGCTTTTGTCATAGGCTCTATACGGTATGCCATGCTGAAGTACCGCACCTGATGTGTGCCTTGCCACATGTCTGGCAAGAGGGTACAAAGGTGATCTAGGAGTATATCACCAGATAGCAGTCAAAATTATCCTTAGAGGAATAAGGAAATGTTTCTCAGTTATGGAGGTGATAAAGAGTTTGACATAAAGAGTTACGTCGATGCAAGCTTAACACCTATCCGAATAGCTCTGAGTAGAGATACCGGATACGTATAATGGAGCAACAATTTGGAATAGCTCCAAGGGGAACGTGGTAGCAGCATCTACGATGTGACATAAAGTTTTGCGAAATACATAGGGATCTGAATATGGCAAGACCCGTTGACTACAACCTCTCTCACAAGCATAACATGATCAAACCCAGAACTCTTTGAGTGTTTATCACATAGTGATGTGAACTAGATCATTGAGTCTAGTAGACTCTTGGATGTTGGTCACATGACGACGTGACGTGTGAGTGTTAATCACATGGTGATGTGAACTAGATTATTGACTCTAGTGCAAGTGGGAGACTATTGGAAATATGCCCTAGAGGCAATAATAAATTAGTTATTATTGTATATATTTTATTGTTCATGATAATCGTTTATTATCCATGCTAGAATTGTATTGATAGGAAACTCAGATACATGTGTGGATACATAGACAACACCATGTCCCTAGTAAGCCTCTAGTTGACTAGCTCGTTGATCAATAGATGGTTACGGTTTCTTGACCATGGACATTGGATGTCGTTGATAATGGGATCACATCATTAGGAGAATGATGTGATGGACAAGACCCAATCCTAAGCCTAGCACAAAGATCGTGTAGTTCGTATGCTAAAGCTTTTCTAATGTCAAGTATCATTTCCTTAGACCATGAGATTGTGCAACTCCCGGATACCGTAGGAGTGCTTTGGGTGTGCCAAACGTCACAACGTAACTGGGTGGCTATAAAGTTACACTACAGGTATCTCCGAAAGTGTCTGTTGGGTTGGCACGAATCGAGACTGGGATTTGTCACTCCGTGTAAACGGAGAGGTATCTCTGGGCCCACTCGATAGGACATCATCATAATGTGCACAATGTGGCCAAGGAGTTGATCACGGGATGATGTGTTACGAAACGAGTAAAGAGACTTGCCGGTAACGAGATTGAACAAGGTATCGGGATACCGACGATCGAATCTCGGGCAAGTATCGTACTGCTGGACAAAGGGAATTGAATACGGGATTGATTGAATCCTCGACATCGTGGTTCATCTGATGAGATCATCATGGAGCATGTGGGAGCCAACATGGGTATCCAGATCCCGCTGTTGGTTATTGACCGGAGAGTTGTCTCAGTCATGTCTGCATGACTCCCGAGCCCGTAGGGTCTACACACTTAAGGTTCGATGACGCTAGGGTTATAGGGAAAGTATGTACGCGGTTACCGAATGTTTTTCGGAGCCCCGGATGAGATCCCGGACGTCACGAGGAGTTCCGGAATGGTCCGGAGGTAAAGATTGATATATAGGAAGTATGGTTTTGGCCACCGAAAGTGTTCCGGGTATCACCGGTAGTGTACCGGGACCACCGGAGGGGTCCGGGGGTCCACCGGGAGGGGCCACGGGCCCCGGAGGCATACATGGGCCAAGTGTGAGAAGGGACCAGCCCCTAGGTGGGCTGGGGCGCCTCCCCACCAAGGCCCATGCGCCTAGAGAGAAGAGGGGGCAAACCCTAAGGGCGGATGGGCCCTAAGGCCCATGCCTGGTGCGCCTCCCTCTCCCTCCCCCCCACTTGGCCGCCACCCCAGATGGGGATTGGGGCTGCCGCCACCCCTAGGGTGGAAACCCTAGGTGGGGGCGCAGCCCTCCCTCTCCCCCTATATATAGTGGAGGCAAAGGGGCAGCCCAACACATGAAGTCCTTCCCCTGTTGGCGCAGCCCTACCCCTCTTCCTCCTCGTCTCTCGTAGTGCTTGGCGAAGCCCTGCTGGAGTCCCGCGCTCCTCCACCACCACCACGCCGTCGTGCTGCTGCTGGATGGAGTCTTCCCCAACCTCTCCTTCTCCCCTTGCTGGATCAAGGCATAGGAGACGTCACCGGGCTGTACGTGTGTTCAACGCGGAGGTGCCGTCCGTTCGACACTAGGATCATCGGTGATTTGGATCACGACGAGTACGACTCCATCAACCCCGTTCACTTGAACGCTTCCGCTTAGAGATCTACAAGGGTATGTAGATGCACTCTCCTTCCCCTCATTGCTAGATTACTCCATAGATTGATCTTGGTGATGCGTAGAAAATTTTGAATTTCTGCTACGTTCCCCAACAGTATGGCCATCCTATGATGTTTGAGTAGATTCGTTTTGTCCTATGGGTTGATTGATGATCGTGATTGGTTTGAGTTGTATGTTTTATTTTGGTGTTGTCCTATGGTGCCCTACGTGTCACTCAAGCATGTGGGATTACCGATGTAGGGTGTTGCAATACATTCATGATTCGCTTATAGTGGGTCGCGTGAGTGACAGAAACACATACCCGACTAAGGGGTTGTTGCGTATGCGAGTAAAGAGGACTTGTTACTTAATGCTATAGTTGGGTTTTACCTTAATGATCTTTAGTATTTGCGGATGCTTGCTAGTGTTCCAATCATAAATGCATATGACCAAGTATGGAAAGTATGTTAGCTCATGCCTCTCCCTCATACAAAATTGCAATAATGATTACCGGTCTAGTTATAGATTGCCTAGGGACAAATCATTCTCTTGTGTTGCAAGAATCTTTCTACTAAACAACTAACTTATATTATATGGCAAATTACTCATAGTTTTATTCTCGCAAAGTACTCCTAGTTTATTGTTGCAAAGTAGTTCTAGCATTACACCTAAAAAGTACTTCTAGTTTCATACTTGTTCTAGGTAAAATAAACATTAAGTGTGAGTAGAGTTGTATCGATGGTCGATAGAACTTGAAGGGAATATAAATTCTACCTTTAGCTCCTCATTGGGTTCGACACTCTTATTTATCAAAACAGCAACAATTGATCTCGTATACTTGTGGGTTATCAGGCGACCGTGAACTCCGCCACCGCGTCCTCCATGTTGAAACCCGGAGACGGTGCCAGCTCCTCCTTCGGTTGCTCCGCCTCATCCAATTCCGGATCCGCCATATCCATTGGAGCCGGCTGCTGCTCCTCTCCCTCCTCCTCCGGCTGCTCCTCTCCCTCCTCCTCCTCCGGCTCCGATAGGTCCGATGCTAATTATTAGTTGTGGTGTGGGTTTTAGACCCAATGATGTGATACGTCTCCAATGTGTCTACTTTTCCAAACACTTTTGCCCTTGTTTTGGACTCTAACTTGCATGATTAGAATGGAACTAACCCGGACTGACACAGTTTTCAGTAGAATTACCATGGTGTTATTTATGTGCAGAAACAAACATTCTCGGAATGACCTGAAACTTCACGGAGCAACTTTTTGGAAAATATAAAAAATACCTGCAAAAGATGAAGGCCAGGGGGCCCACCACCTCTCCACGAGGGTGGGGGCACGCCTGCCCCCCTAGGGCGTGCCCCCCTACCTTGTGGGGCCCCTGGTGCCTCTCCGACTCCAACTCCAACTCTATATATTATGTTTCGGGGAGAAAAAAATCAGAGAGAAGAATTCATCGTGTTTTACGATACGGAGCCTCCGCCAAGCCCTAAAACCTCTCGGGAGGGCTGATCTGGAGTCCGTTCGGGGCTCCGGAGAGGGGAATCCGTCGCCATCGTCGCCATCGACCATCCTCCATCACCAAATTCATGATGTTCACCGCCGTGCGTGAGTAATTCCATCGTAGGCTTGTTGGACGATGATGGGTTGGATGGGATCTATCATGTAATCGAGTTAGTTTTGTTAGGGTTTGATCCCTAGTATCCACTATGTTCTGAGATTGATGTTGCTATGAATTTGCTATGCTTAATGCTTGTCACTAGGGCCCGAGTGCCATGATTTCAGATCTGAACCTATTATGTTTTCATCAATATATGAGTGTTCTTGATCCTATCTTGCAAGTCTATAGTCACCTATTATGTGTTATGATCCGTTAACCCCGAAGTGACAATAATCGGGATACTTACCGGTGATGACCGTAGTTTGAGGAGTTCATGTATTCACTATGTGTTAATGCTTTGTTCCGGTACTCTATTAAAAGGAGGCCTTAATATCCCTTAGTTTCCGTAAGGACCCCGCTGCCACGGGAGGGTAGGACAAAAGATGTCATGCAAGTTCTTTTCCATAAGCACGTATGACTATGTTCGGAATACATGCCTACATTACATTGATGAACTGGAGCTAGTTATGTGTCACCCTAGGTTATGACTGTTACATGATGAACCGCATCCGGCATAATTCTCCATCACCGATCCATTTCCTACGAGCTTTCCATATATTATTCTTCGCTTATTTACTTTCCCGTTGCTATTGCTATCATCACTACGAAATACCAAAAACATCACTTTTGCTATTGTTACCGTTACCACTACTATCATATTACTTTGCTACTAAATACTTTGCTGCAGATATTAAGTTTCCAGGTGTGGTTGAATTGACAACTCAGCTGCTAATACTTGAGAGTATTCTTTGGCTCCCCTTGTGTCGAATCAATAAATTTGGGTTCAATACTTTACCCTCGAAAATTGTTGCGATCCCCTATACTTGTGGGTTATGAATACTATTTTCTGGCGCCGTTGCCGGGGAACAGAGCTCTATTCTTTGAGTCACTTGGGATTTATATCTGCTTATCATTATGAAGAACTTGAAAGATCGAAGAACCAAGATTTATCCCTCCACTACGAGGGGAGGTAAGGAACTGCCATCTAGCTCTGCACTTGATTCACCTTCTGTTTTGAGTAAGTTTGCGACACCTAAAACTGCTTCTGCTGTTCGTTCTGATATGTCGCATGTTATTGATGATGCCACTTCTGCTATGAATGATACTTATGATGAAACTACTTCTATGCCTGATACTACTGTGTCACTTGGTGATTTTCTTGATGAACAAATTGCTAGGGCTAGAGAGATTGAAAATATTGAATCTGATAATACTGATGAAAGTGATGGTGAAGAATCACTTGTTATTCCTGAGGGTTATGTTTTTGATCAAGAAGCTTCTTTAGCTATTTTAGCTTGCAAAGATAGAAACGAACTTAAGAGGTTATTAGCTAAATGGAATAAGCAATCTCTAAATGCTAGAATGAAACCTGACCCTGCTTTTGCTACTTCACCTATCTGTGTTACCGATAAGGATTATGAATTCTCTGTTGATCCTTATATAATTACTTTGGTTGAATCTGATCCTTTTCATGGCTATGAATCTGAAACTGTTGTGCCACATCTTACTAAATTAAATGATATAGCCACCCTGTTCACTAAAGATGAGAGAACTCGTTACTTTTATATCCTTAAAATATTCTCGTTCTCATTAAAGGGTGATGCTAAGACATGGTTTAATTCTCTTGATCCTGGTTGTGTGCATAGTCCCCAGGATATGATTTATTACTTCTCTGCTAAATATTTCCCTGCTCATAAGAAACAAGCTGCTTTAAGGGATATATATAATTTTGTGCAAATTTAAGAAGAGAGTCTCCCACAAGCTTGGGGGAGGCTTCTCCAATTACTTAATGCTTTGCCTGATCATCCTCTTAAGAAAAATGAAATACTTGATATCTTTTATAATGGACTAACCGATTCCTCCAGAGATTACCTGGATAGTTGTGCTGGTTCTGTTTTCAGGGGAAAGAACACCGTATGAAGCTGAAATTCTATTGAATAATATGTTGACAAATGAAAATAATTGGACACCTCCGGAGCCAATTCCCGAGCCTATTCCTAAACCAACTCCGAAGAAAAGGGGTATTATATTTCTCAGTCCTGAAGATATGCAAGCGGCAAAGAAATCTATGAAAGAAAAAGGTATTAAAGCTGAAGATGTTAAGAATTTACCTCCTATTGAAGAAATACATGGTCTTAATTTACCGCCTGTTGAAGAAACATATGATCTTGATCCATCACCTATTGAAGAAATTCATGGTCTTGATAACCCAACACAGGTAGTAAAGGTAAATTCTCTCTATATATATGATAAAGCTGAAATCCCATTTACTAAGTTTGCTAGCCCATGCTTAGATGAGTTTGATAAATTTATGGCTAAGCAAGAAGACTTTAATGCTTATTTTGGTAGACAATTGAAATACAATTCAAATATGTTTGAACACTTGGGTGATTATATGGCTAATGGCAAAGGTGAACTTAAACTTATTAGTAAACATGCTTCTATGGTTACCACTCAAGTAGAATGTGTACTTAAAGCTCAAAATGATTTGCTCAATGAATTGAATAGTAAGGATAATGATAATGAAGTTAGAGTTATGACTAGAGGTGGTAAAATGACTCAGGAACCTTTGTATCCTGAAGGCCATCCTAAGAGAATTGAGCAAGATTCTCAGAGAAATAATATAGATGCACCTAGTCCTTCTAAAAGGAAGAAAAAGAAAAATGATAGGACTTTGCATGCTTCTAGTGAACCTGTTATTGAACCACCTGAGAATCCAAATGATATTTCTATTTTTGATGTTGAAACTCAATCTGGTAATGAACCTGAAACTAGTGTTAATGATAATGTTCATGATGATGCTCAACCTAGTAATGATAATGATGTAGAAATTGAACCTACTGTTGATCTTGATAGCCCACAATCAAAGAATCAATGTTATGATAAGAAAGACTTTTGTTGCTAGGAAACATGGTAAATAAAGAGAGCCTTGGGTTCATAAACCCATGCCTTTTTCCTCCCAAACCATCCAAGAAAAAGGATGATGAGGATTTTGAGCGCTTTGTTGAAATGATTAGACCTATCTTTTTGCGTATGCGATTAACTGATATGCTCAAAATGAATCCTTATGCTAAGTATATGAAAGATATCGTTACTAATAAAAGAAAGATACCGGAAGCTGAAATTTCCACCATGATTGCTAATTATACTTTTAAGGGTGGAATACCAAAGAAACTAGGAGATCCAGGAGTACCCACTATACCATGCTCCATTAAAAGAAACCATGTTAAAACTGCTTTATGTGATCTTGGAGCCGGTGTTAGTGTTATGCCTCTCTCTTTATATCATAGACTTGATGTGAATAAGTTGACACCGACTGAAATATCTTTCCAAATGGCTGATAAATCAACTGCTATACCTGTCGGTATTTGTGAGGATGTGCCTGTTGTAGTTGCAAACGTTACTATTTTAACGGACTTTGTTATTCTTGATATTCCCGAGGACGATAGTATGTCTATTATTCTTGGAAGACCCTTTTTGAATACTGCAGGGGCTGTTATTGATTGCACTAAAGGCAATGCCATTTTTCACGTTAATGGTAATGAGCATACGGTACACTTTCCGAGGAAACAACCTCTGAAGGAAATATGCCCTAGAGGCAATAATAAAGTTATTATTTATTTCCTTATATCATGATAAATGTTTATTTTTCATACTAGAATTGTATTAACCGAAAACATGGTACATGTGTGAATACATAGACAAACAGAGTGTCACTAGTATGCCTCTACTTGACTAGCTCGTTGATCAAAGATGGTTATGTTTCCTAGCCATAGACAAAGAGTTGTCATTTGATTAATGGGATCACATCATTAGGAGAATGATGTGATTGACATGACCCATTCCGTTAGCTTAGCACCCGATCGTTTAGTATGTTGCTATTGCTTTCTTCATGACTTATACATGTTCCTATGACTATGAGATTATGCAACTCCCGTTTACCGGAGGAACACTTTGTGTGCTACCAAACGTCACAACGTAACCGGGTGATTATAAAGGTGCTCTACATGTGTCTCCAAAGGTACTTGTTGGGTTGGCGTATTTCGAGATTAGGATTTGTCACTCCGATTGTCGGAGAGGTATCTCTGGGCCCACTCGGTAATGCACATCACTATAAGCCTTGCAAACATTGCAACTAATGAGTTAGTTGCAGGATGATGTGTTACAGAACGAGTAAAGAGACTTGCCGGTAACGATATTGAACTAGGTATTGAGATACCGACGATCGAATCTCGGGCAAGTAACATATCGATGACAAAGGGAACAACGTATGTTGTTATGCGGTTTGACCGATAAAGATCTTCGTAGAATATGTAGGAGCCAATATGAGTATCCAGGTTCCGCTATTGGTTATTGACCGGAGACGTGTCTCGGTCATGTCTACATAGTTCTCGAACCCGTAGGGTCCGCACGCTTAAAGTTTGATGACAGTTATATTATGAGTTTATGTGTTTTGATGTACCGAAGGAGTTCAGAATTCCGGATGAGATCGGGGACATGACAAGGAGTCTCGAAATGGTCGAGACGTAAAGATCGATATATTGGACGACTATATTCGGACATCGGAAAGGTTCCGAGTGATTCGGGTATTTTCGGGAGTACCGGGGAGTTACGGGAACTCGTATTGGGCCTTAATGGGCCATACGGGAAAGGAGAAAAAGGCCTCAAAGGTTGGCCGCACCCCTCCCCATGGGCTGGTCCGAATTGGACTAGGGAGGGGCCCCCCTTCCTTCCTTCTCCTTTTCCCTTCCCTTTCCTTCCCTCCTACTCCTACTACTTGGAAGGGCTCCTAGTTCTACTAGGAAAGGGGGAATCCTACTCCCAGTGGGAGTAGGACTCCCCTAGGGCACACCATAGAGAGGGCCGGCCCTCCCCCTCCTCCACTCCTTTATATACAGGGGCAGGGGCACCCCAAAGACACAACAATTGATCTCTTGATCTCTTAGCCGTGTGCGGTGCCCCCCTCCACCATAATCCACCTCGATCATATCATAGCGGTGCTTAGGAGAAGCCCTACGTCGGTAGAACATCACCATCATCACCACACCGTCGTGCTGACGAAACTCTCCCTCAACACTCGGCTGGATCGGAGTTCGAGGGACGTCATCAAGTTGAACGTGTGCAGAACTCGGAGGTGTCGTGCGTTCGGTACTTGATCGGTTGGATCGTGAAGACGTACGACTACATCAACCGAGTTGTGCTAACGCTTCCGCTTTCGGTCTACAAGGGTACGTGGACAACACTCTCCCCTCTCGTTGCTATGCATCACCATGATCTTGCATGTGCGTAGGAATTTTTTTGAAATTACTACGTTCCCCAACAGTGGCATCCGAGCCAGGTTTTATGCGTAGATGTCATATGCACGAGTAGAACACAAGTGAGTTGTGGGCGATATAAGTCATACTGCTTACCAACATGTCATACTTTGGTTCGGCGGTATTGTTGGATGAAGCGGCCCGGACCGACATTATGCGTACGCTTACGCGAGACTGGTTTTACCGCCATGCCATGCACACAGGTGACTAGCGGGTGTCAGTTTCTCCAACTTTAGTTGAACCGAGTGTGGCTACGCCCGGTCCTTGAGAAGGTTAAAACAACACTAACTTGACAAACTATCGTTGTGGTTTTGATGCGTAGGTAAGAACGGTTCTTGCTGAGCCCGTAGCAGCCACGTAAAACTTGCAACAACAATGTAGAGGACGTCTAACTTGTTTTTGCAGGGCATGTTGTGATGTGATATGGTCAAGACGTAATGAGATATAAGTTGTTGTATAAGATTATCATGTTTTGTTGAAGTTATGGGCAACTGGCAGAAGCCTTATGGTTGTCTCTTTATTGCATAAGATGCAAGCGCCAAATAATTGCTTTACTTTATCGCTATGCGATAGCAATAGTTGCAAGAGCAATAGTTGACGAGACGACCATGTGACGACACATTGATATAGATCAAGATGATGGAGATCATGGTGTCATGCCGGTGACGATGGAAATCATGACGATGCTTTGGAGATGGAGATCAAAGGCACAAGATGATGATGGCCATATCATGTCACACATTTTGATTGCATGTGATGTTTATCTTTTATGCATCTTATCTTGCTTTGATTGATGGTAGCATTATAAGATGATCTCTCACTAAATTTCAAGATAAAAAGTGTTCTCCCTGAGTATGCACCGTTGCCAAAGTTCGTCGTGCCCAAACACCACGCGATGATCGGGTGTGATAAGCTCCACGTCCATCTACATCGGGTGCAAGCCAGTTTTGCACACGCAGAATACTCAGGTTAAACTTGAGAGCCTAGCATATGTAGATATGGCCTCGGAACACCGAGATCAAAAGGTCAAGCATGAATCATATAGTAGATATGATCAACATAGTGATGTTAACCATTGAAAACTACTCCATTTCACGTGATGATTGGTTATGGTTTAGTTGATTTGGATCACGTGATCACTTAGAAGATTAGAGGGATGTCTTTCTAAGTGGGAGTTCTTAAGTAATATGATTAATTGAACTTTAATTTGTCATGAACTTAGTCCTGGTAGTATTAACATATCTATGTTGTAGATCAATAGCTCGCGTTTAGCTCCCCTGTTTTATTTTTGATATGTTCCTAGAGAAAACTAAGTTGAAAGATGTTAGTAGCAATGATGCGGATTGGATCCGTGATCTGAGGTTTATCCTCATTGCTTCATAGAAGAATTATGTCCTTGATGCACCACTAGGTGACAAACCTATTGCAGGAGCAGATGCAGATGTTATGAACGTTTGGCTAGCTCAATATGATGACTACTTGATAGTTTAGTGCACCATGCTTAATAGCTTAGAATCGGGACTTCAAAGACGTTTTGAACGTCATGGATCATATGAGATGTTCTAGGAGTTGAAGTTAATATTTCAAGCAAATACCCGAGTTGAGAGATATGAAGTCTCCAACAAGTTCTATAGCTAAAAGATGGAGGAGAATAGCTCAAGCAGTGAGCATGTGTTCAGATTGTCTGGGTACTACAATCGCTTGAATCAAGTGGGAGTTAATCTTCCAGATAAAATAGTGATTGACAGAATTCTCTAGTCATCATCACCAAGTTAGTAGAACTTCGTGATGAACTATAGTATGCAAGGGATGACAAAAACGATTCCCGAGCTTTCCATGATGATGAAATCGATGAAGGTAGAAATCAAGAAAGAGCATCAAGTGTTGATGATTAACAAGACCACTACTTTCAAGAAAAGGGCAAATGGAAAGAAAGGGAACTTCAAGAAGAACGGCAAGCAAGTTGCTGCTCAAGTGAAGAAGCCCAAGTCTGGACCTAAGCCTGAGACTAAGTGCTTCTACTGCAAAGGGACTGGTCACTGGAAGCGGAACTGCCCCAAGTATTTGGCGGATAAGAAGGATGGCAAAGTGAACAATGCTATATTTGATATACATGTTATTGATGTGTACTTTACTAGTGTTTATAGCAACCCCTCGGTATTTGATATTGGTTCAGTTGCTAAGAGTAGTAACTCGAAATGGGAGTTGCAGAATGAACAGAGACTAGTTAAGGGTGAAGTGACGATGTGTGTTGGAAGTGGTTCCAAGATTGATATGATCATCATCGCACACTCCCTACACTTTCGGGATTAGTGTAAAACCTAAATAAATGTTATTTGGTGTTTGCATTGAGCATGAATATGATTTGATCATGTTTATTGCAAAACGGTTATTCATTTAAGTTAGAGAATAATTGTTGTTCTGTTTACATGAATAAAACCTTCTATGGTCATACACCCAATGAAAATGGTTCGTTGGATCTCGATCGTAGTGATACACATATTCATAATATTGAAGCCAAAAGATGCAAAGTTAATAATATAGTGCAACTTAATTATGGCACTGCTGTTTAGGTCATATTGGTGTAAAGCGCATGAAGAAAATCCATGCTGATGGGCTTTTGGAATCACTTGATTATGAATCAGTTGATGCTTGCGAACCATGCCTCATGGGCAAGATGACTAAGACTCCGTTCTCCGGAACAATGGAGCGAGCAACAGATTTGTTAGAAATCATACATACTGATGTATGTGGTCCGATGAATATTGAGGCTCGCGGCAGGTATCATTATTTTCTGATCTTCACAGATGATTTGAGCAGATATGAGTATATCTACTTGATGAAACACAAGTCTGAAACATTTGAAAAGTTCAAAGAATTTCAGAGTGAAGTGGAGAATCATCATAACAAAAATAAAATTTTCTACGATATGATCGCAGAACTAAAATATTTGAGTTACGAGTTTGGCCTTCAGTTAAAACAATGTGAAGTAGTGTCACTACTCACGCCACCTGGAACACCACCGTGTAATGGTGTGTCCGAACGTCGTAACCGTACTTTATTAGATATGGTGCGATCTATGATGTCTCTTACCAATTTACCACTATCGTTTTGGGGTTATGCATTAGAGACAGCTACATTCACGTTAAATAGGGCACCATCTAAATCCGTTAAGACGACACCGTATGAACTATGGTTTGGCAAGAAACCTAAGCTGTCGTTTCTTAAAGTTTGAGGTTGCAATGCTTATGTGAAAAAGTTTCAACCTGATAAGCTCAAACCCAAATCGGAGAAGTGCGTCTTCATAGGATACCCAAAAGAAAATGTTGGATACACCTTCTATCACAGATCCGAAGGCAAAATATTCATTGCTGAGGATGGATCCTTTCTAGAGAAGGAGTTTCTCTCGAAAGAAGTGAGTGGGAGGAAAGTAGAACTTGATGAGGTAACTCTACCTGCTCCCTTATTGGAAAGTAGTTCATCACAGAAATTTGTTCCTGTGACTATGCTACCTCTTGAGCATTGTGTTGGATTTCCCCGAAGAGGAGAGGATGATGCAGCAAAGTAGCATAAGTATTTACCTCAGTTTTTGAGAACCAAGGTATCAATACAGTAGGAGGCTACGCGCGAGTCCCTCGTACCTACACAAAAACAATAGCTCAACGCAACCAACGCACTTAGGGGTTGTCAATCCCTTCACGGTCACTTACGAAAGTGAGATTTGATAGAGATGATAAATAATATTTTTGGTATTTTTGGTACTTTTGGTATAGAGATGCAAAGTAAAAAAGTAAAAGGCAAAGTAAAAAAGCAAAGCAATAATAAAGTGATGGAGATTGATATGATGAGAACTAGTGGCTTCTCTCAAGAGCATAAGTATTCTACGGTGGGTGAACAAATTACTGTTGAGCAATTGACAGAATTGAGCATAGTTATGAGAATATCTAGGTATGATCATGTATATAGGCATCACGTCCGAGACAAATAGACCGACTCCTACCTGCATCTAATACTATTACTCCACTCATCGACCGCTATCCAACATGCATCTAGAGTATTAAGTTAAAAACAGAGTAATGCCTTAAGCAAGATGACATGATGTAGAGGGATAGTTTCATGCAATGTGATAAAAAACCCATCTTGTTATCCTCGATGGCAATGATAAAATACGTGCCTTGCTGCCCCTTCTGTCACTGGGAAAGGACACCGCAAGATTGAACCCAAAGCTAAGCACTTCTCCCATGGCAAGAACAACCAATCTAGTAGGCCAAACCAAACTGATAATTCAAAGAGACTTGCAAAGATAACCAATCATACATAAAAGAATTCAGAGAAGATTCAAATATTATTCATAGATAGACTTGATCATAAACCCACAATTCATCGGTCTCAACAAACACACCACAAAAAGAAGATTACATCGAATAGATCTCCACGAGAGAGGGGGAGAACATTGTATTGAGATCCAAAAAGAGAGAAGAAGCCATCTAGCTACTAACTATGGACCCGTAGGTCTGAAATAAACTACTCACACTTCATCGGAGGGGCTTGGATGATGATGTAGAAGCCCTCCGTGATCGATGCCCCCTCCGGCGGAGCTCCGGAACAGGCCCCAAGATGGGATCTCGTGGATACAGAAAGTTGCTGCGGTGGAATTAGGTTTTTGGCTCCGTATCTGATCATTTGGGGGTACGTGGATATATATATAGGAGGAAGAAGTACGTCGGTGGAGCTTCGAGGGGCCCACGAGGCAGGGGGCGCGCCCTGGGGGGCGCCCTCCACCCTCGTGACCGCCTCGTGGCTTTCTTGACGGAGGGTCCAAGTCTCCTGGATCTTATCTGATGAGAAACTCACGTTTCTGAAGGTTTCATTCCGTTTGGACTCCGTTTGATATTCCTTTTCTTCGAAACCCTAAAACAGGCAAAAAACAGCAATTCTGGGCTGGGCCTCCGGTTAATAAGTTAGTCCCAAAAATAATATAAAAGTGGATAATAAAGCCCAATAATGTCCAAAATAGTAGATAATATAGCATGGAGCAATCAAAAATTATAGATACGTTGGAGACGTATCAGACTACTACACCAATTAGTGAGGAAGTTAATGATGATGATCATGTAACTTCAGATCAATTTACTACCGAACCTCGTAGGTAAACCAGAGTGAGAACCGCACCAGAGTGGTAATCCTATTCTGGAGGTCATGTTAATTGACCATGACGAACCTACGAACTATGAGGAAGCGATGATGAGCCCAGATTCCGCGAAATGGCTTGAGGCCATGAAATCTGAGATGGGATCCATGTATGAGAACAAAGTGTGGACTTTGGTTGACTTGCCGGTTGATCGGCAAGCCATAGAAAATAAATGGATCTTCAAGAGGAAGACGGACGCTGATAGTAGTGTTACTATCTACAAAGCTAGACTTGTCAAAAAAGCTTTTTGACAAAGTTCAAGGTGTTGACTATGATGAGATTTTCTCACTCGTAGCGATGCTTAAGTCTGTCCGAATCATGTTAGCAAATTGCCGCATTTTATGAAATCTGGCAAATGGATAAACAAAAATGCATTTCTTAAAGGATTTATTAAAGAAAGAGTTGTATATGATGCAACCAGAAGGTTTTTGTCAATCCTAAAGGTTCTAACAAAATATACAAGCTCCAGCGATCCATCTATGGACTGGTGCAAGCATCTCGGAGTTGGAATATACGCTTTGATAAGTTGATCAAAGCATATAGTTTTATACAGACTTGCGGTGAAGTCTGTATTTACAAGAAAGTGAGTGGGAGCACTACAACATTTCTGATAAGTATATGTGAATGGCATATTGTTGATCGGAGATAATGTAGAATTATTCTACAAAGCATAAAGGAATGTTTGAAAGGAGAAAGACCTCAGTGAAGCTTCTTACATATTGAGCATCAAGATCTATAGAGATAGATCAAGATGCTTGATAAGTTTTTCAATGAGTACATACCTTGACAAGATTTTGAAGTAGTTCAAAATGGAACAGCCAAAGAAGGAGTTCTTGCCTGTGTTACAAGGTGTGAAGTTGAGTAAGACTCAAAACCCGACCACGGCAGAAGATAGAGAGAGAATGAAAGTCATTCCCTATGCCTCAGCCATAGGTTCTATAAAGTATGCCATGATGTGTACCAGATCTATTGCATACCCTACCACCGAGTTTGGCAAGGGAGTATGATATTGATCTAGGAGTAGATCACTAGACAGCGGTCAAAATTATCCTTAGTGGAATAAGGATATGTTTATCGATTATGGAGGTGACAAAAGGTTCGTCGTAAAGGGTTACGTCGATGCAAGTTTTGACACTGATCCAGATGACCCAAAGTCTCAATCTGGATACATATAGAAAGTGGGAGCAATTAGCTAGAGTAGCTCCGTGCAGAGCATTGTAGACATAGAAATTTGCAAAATACTTACGGATCTGAATGTGACAAACCCGTTGACTAAAATTATCTCACAAGAAAAATATGATCACACCTTAGTACTCTTTGGGTGTTAATCACATAGCGATGTGAACTAGATTACTAACTCTAGTAAACCCTTTGGGCGTTGGTCACATGTCGATGTGAACTATGGGTGTTAACCACATAAAGATGTGAACTATTGATGTTAAATCACATGGCAATGTGAACTAGATTATTGACTCTAGTGCAAGTGGGAGACTGAAGGAAATATGCCCTAGAGGCAATAATAAAGTTATTATTTATTTCCTTATATCATGATAAATGTTTATTTTTCATACTAGAATTGTATTAACCGGAAACATGGTACATGTGTGAATACATAGACAAACAGAGTGTCACTAGTATGCCTCTACTTGACTAGCTCGTTGATCAAAGATGGTTATGTTTCCTAGCCATAGACAAAGAGTTGTCATTTGATTAACGGGATCACATCATTAGGAGAATGATGTGATTGACATGACCCATTCCGTTAGCTTAGCACCCGATCGTTTAGTATGTTGCTATTGCTTTCTTCATGACTTATACATGTTCCTATGACTATGAGATTATGCAACTCCCGTTTACCGAAGGAACACTTTCTGTGCTACCAAACGTCACAACGTAACTGTGTGATTATAAAGGTGCTCTACATGTGTCTCCAAAGGTACTTGTTGGGTTGGCGTATTTCGAGATTAGGATTTGTCACTCTGATTGTCGGAGAGCTATCTCTGGGCCCACTCGGTAATGCACATCACTATAAGCCTTGCAAGCATTGCAACTAATGAGTTAGTTGCGGGATGATGTGTTACGGAACGAGTAAAGAGACTTGCTGGTAACAAGATTGAACTAGGTATTGAGATACTGATGATCGAATCTCGGGCAAGTAACATACCGATGACAAAGGGAACAGCGTATGTTGTTATGCGGTTTGACCGATAAAGATCTTCGTAGAATATGTAGGAGACAATATGAGCATCCAGGTTCCGCTATTGGTTATTGACCGGAGACGTGTCTCGGTCATGTCTACATAGTTCTCGAACCCGTAGGGTCCGCACGCTTAAGTTCGATGACGGTTATATTATGAGTTTATGTGTTTTGATGTACCGAAGGAGTTCGGAGTCCCGGATGAGATCGGGGACATGACAAGGAGTCTCGAAATGGTCGAGACGTAAAGATCGATATATTGGACGACTATATTCGGACATCGGAAAGGTTCCAAGTGATTCGAGTATTTTCGGGAGTACCGGGGAGTTACGGAATTCGTATTGGGCCTTAATGGGCCATACGGGAAAGGAGAAAAAGGCCTCAAAGGGTGGCCGCACCTCTCCCCATGGGCTGGTCCGAATTGGACTAGGGAGGGGGGCGCCCCCTTCCTTCCTTCTCCTTTTCCCTTCCCTTTCCTTTTCTCCTACTCCAACTACTTGGAAGGGCTCCTAGTTCTACTAGGAAAGGGAGAATCCTACTCCCGGTGGGAGTAGGACTCCCCTAGGGCGTGCCATAGAGAGGGTCGGCCCTCCCCCTCCTCCACTCCTTTATATACAGGGGCAGGGGCACCCCAAAGACACAACAATTGATCTCTTGATCTCTTAGCCATGTGCGGTGCCCCCCTCCACCATAACCCACCTCGATCATATCGTAGCGGTGCTTAGGCGAAGCCCTGCGTCGGTATAACATCATCATCGTCATCACACCGTCGTGCTGACGAAACTCTCCCTCAACACTCGGCTGGATCGGAGTTCGAGGGACGTCATCGAGTTGAACGTGTGCAGAACTCGGAGGTGCCGTGCGTTCGGTACTTAATCAGTCTGATCGTGAAGACGTACGACTACATCAACCGCGTTGTGCTAATGCTTCCGCTTTCGGTCTACGAGGGTACGTGGACAACACTCTCCCCTCTCGTTGCTATGCATCACCATGATCTTGCGTGTGCGTAGGAATTTTTTTGAAATTACTACGTTCCCCAACAACCTCAAGTCCACAGTATCAATTCGATTGGAAAAATTCCGTCGATTATATTTGGAGGTTTTGAATTTCCTCTTCCTACTGTCAAGAAGAAATATGATATTCTTATTATTGGGGATGTGCATATCCCTGTTGAGGTAACATAGTGTTATTCGAAATTTCTCCAGTTCTATGTTATTCGGAATGAGTTCGTTAATAAGACTTGATCAACCTTGTTAGTGGATTCCTTTTGATGATCATGAGATGGATGAAACTAGAAAGCACAACCTTATGTACCCCACTTTTACTTTCTGTTATTTATATTAAATAAAATAAAATAAATATTTTTCTGTCTCTTATCTGATTATCCGTGCAATATAAAAATACCCCGAAAATAAAAGTGCTCCAAATGCCCCTAAAATTTAAATATGATTTTTTTCTAGAATATTTGAGAATATTTGGTACCGAGAACACAGCAGGGGGTCAACCACCTGCCCACGAGGGTGGAGGGCACGCCCTACCCCCTGGGCGCGCCCCCTGCCTCGTGGGCCCATGGTGGCCCTCCTCCACTTATTCCTGCACCCACACACTTTTTCGTCCTCCCACAAACATGAATATCCAGCTCAAGCATGAGTTCTAGCTCGTTTTGCTGCCATTTTCGATCTCCTTGCTCAAAGTACCTCTCACAAAACTTCTTGGGGAGATTGTTCCTTGGTATGTGACTCCTCCATTGGTCCAATTAGTTTTTGTTCTAGTGCTTTATTCATTACAAATTTTTGCTGCTTAGGTGACCCTGTTCTTGAGCTTGCATGTCAAATTTATATGGTCAAAAGTAGTTTTGATGCATGATATAGGCTCTAGGCACTTGTAGGAGTAGTTGCTATCAATATTATTGAGTTTGGTTTACTTTTATTTTGAAGTTACTAAAAAATTCAGAATTTTTCAGAGGAAGAAAAATGCTTAGGAAAATGTTTCAAGGTGGTTCCTCAAGGAAGCAAGGACCCAGGCTTGCAATGTGTGATGCTGATGAAGAGCCACCAAGATACGCTCCAGTGCGTCCTTGTGAGTGGCCTTCTGAAAATTTAATGGATCGAGCAGGAATTAAAGAAGAATTCAACGCATATTTGCGTAACACCGATCTTGTGAGCTTCGAGGAAGAAAAGTGCAGTCAGTATCACAACCTCACCAGTACCTTTGTGAGGAGGTTTGAATTTTCAACTTCACGTAATTCTCCAACTGTCCTGTTTGATCTTTATGAAAATTCTTATATTATGGACTTAGAGGATTTTACCACTGCTTGCAAACTTCCACAATGGGGTAGTATAAGGGATCCTCGCAAATCTGAATTTAGAGATTTTCTTGCTAGCATGACTGTGGGAGAATCTAGAGATATAACACAAGCTACCATAGGGAGCATTCACTTTCTTGCTATACATTATTTTGCTCTCTTCATAGGTAGATGCATTAATGGTAAAGATGAGGCATGTCACATGTGTGTCCCTGACCTCAGTATTCCTAGGAGTGCTGTGTTAGGAGACAAATCTTATAATTTGGGAGCCATTGTTGCACGTAGGTTGCATCTTAATAGATTTAATGGAGATTTCTTTGGAGGAATTTATGCAACTCGCATAGCTAATTTTCTTGGTATAGCCATACACGAAGATGATATTGAATTACCTCCTGCTTACCTAGACTTTAATGCTATGGTTCACCACCAGTTTGTTGAGAGGAATGAATCACCTCTCCAGTATCGACTAATCTTTGACAGACGTCGTGCTGTCCATATTACTCTCCCTGCTCCTGCCTTCTTTGATCATCAGGCAAAAGGAAGATATACTATTACCAGAGAGGAGGCAGATGAGTACGAGAGGAGAGCGGAGGCCGCTCGTCGCCACGCTGCAGCTCAGCAGGCGATAGTCGCTGCATCGCAGTACGACCCCAACTATTATTATGGATATCCGCCAGGCCAGCCATGGCCATAGACCAGCTTAGGCCAAAAGCCTAAGCTTGGGGGAGTACGTATTTCCCACCGACATTACATTTATGTTCACACACTCATTGCTAGATGTCGGTGCTCATACTTTTTCATTGTTTGTATCATCCATGCTAGTTTATTTTCCTTTTTATGCTTTCCTCTTGTGTGTTTAATAAACCTTAAGAAAAACAAAAAAAAATTAGTTGTAGCTTTTAGTTAGTTTAATTTCCATGCTTTTAGTAGTAATTAAAAAGAAAACCCAAAAATATTTTATGTTCTTCTTTTGCTTGTTGGGAGCTTTTCCGTGTAAATAGTTTTATTTCTTTTCTTTTCTTTGGGGGTCGATAGGAGAAGACCATAATTAAATTGTTGAAGTGGCTCTTATATGCATACTTGTTGATCTGACAAAAGAGCCCATATTGCCCTGTCTTCTCTTGTTTATTGAATTCTTGCAGATTCCAGCTTAGTCCAATGCACGTGCACTGTTATTATTATTCACACTATTCGGTCGTGCAAGTGAAAGGCAATTATGACGATATATGATGGACTGACTGAGATGAGAAAAGCTGGTATGAACTCGACCTCTTTTGTTTTTGTAAATATGATTAGTTCATCGTTCCTGATTCAGCCTATTATGAATAAACATGTTTCCAATGACAACTAGAGATCATAGTTTCTTGTGCCATGCTTGATTAGCTATGAGTTATAATAGTTTACCTTGCGTGCCAACATGCTATTGAAATGGTTATGATGTGGTATGATAGGGTGCTATCATCCTCTAAATGATTTAAGTGACTTGACTTGGCGCATGTTCACGCATGTAGTTGAAACAAAATCAACATAGCCTTCACGATATTTATGTTCGTGGTGGATTATATCCTACTCATGCTTGCATTCGGGGTTGATTAATTTTAATGCATGTTCATGACTGTTGTCGCTCTCTAGCTGGTCGCTTCCCAATCTTTTGCTAGCCTTCACCTGTACTAAGCGGGAATACTACTTGTGCATCCAATCCCTTAAACCCCAAAGTTATTCCAGATGAGTCCACTATACCTACCTATATACGGTATCTACCTGCCGTTCCAAGTAAATTTGTATGTGCCAAACTCTAAACCTTCAAATAAATATCTTGTTTTGTATGCTCGAATAGCTCATGTATCAACTAGGGTTGTCCGTATCTTCCATGTTAGGTGGGTTATTCTCAAGAGGAGTGGACTCCGCTCCTCACTCACGAGATAAATGACTGGTCACCGGGATGCCCAGTCCAATGCTTTATGCAAACTAAATCAAAATAATTGCAAACAAAACTCCCCCGGGGACTCTTGTTAGTTGGAGGCACTCGTTTTTTCGAGAAAGCCATGGATTTATGCTTATTGGTGGAAGGGGGAGTATAAACTTTACCATTCTGTTTGGGAACCGCCTATAATGTGTGTAGCATGGAAGATATCGCCATCTCTTGGTTGTTATGTTGACAATGAAAGTATACCGCTCAAAATATTATTCACCTCTATTTCAAAACCGAGCTCTGGCACCTCTACAAATCCCTGCTTCCCTCTGCGAAGGGTCTATCTATTTACTTTTATGCTGAGTCATCATCCTCTTATTAAAAAGCACCAGTTGGAGAGCACCACTGTCATTTGCATTCATTATTGTTAGTTTACATTGAGTATGACTTGACTGGATCTCTTTTACCATGAATTACAATGTCTAGTCAGTCCTTGATCTTTAAAGGTGCTCTGCATTTATGTTTTGCGGTCTTAGAAATGGCTAGCGAGATACCACCTTGTTATATCATATTATGACTGTTTTGAGAAAGTGTTGTCATCCGAGATTTATTATTATTGCTCGCTAGTTGATTATGCTATTGATATGAGTAAACTTGAGACCTGAGCGTTATTGCGAATGTGGTTAGTTATACTATTTGCTGAAAACTTGAATGCTGGCTTTACATATTTACAACAACAAGAGCAAACAAAGTTTGTAAAAGTTTTTCTTTATCACTTTCAGTTTGTCAACTGAATTGCTTGAGGACAAGAAAAGGTTTAAGCTTGGGGGAGTTGATACGTCTCCAACGAATCTACTTTTCCAAACACTTTTGCCCTTGTTTTGGACTCTAACTTGCATGATTTGAATGGAACTAACCCAGACTGACGCTGTTTTCAGCAGAATTACCATGGTGTTATTTATGTGCAGAAACAAACGTTCTCGGAATGACCTGAAACTTCACGGATTAACTTTTTGAAAAATATAAAAAATACCTGCAAACGATGAAGGCCAGGGGGCCCACCACCTCTCCACGAGGGTGGGGGCGGCCCCCCTACCTCGTGGGCCCCCTGGTGCCTCTCCGACTCCAACTCCAACTCTATATATTGTGTTTCAGGAAGAAAAAATCAGAGAGAAGAATTCATCGCGTTTTACGATACGGAGCCGCCGCCAAGCCCTAAAACCTCTCGGGAGGGCTGATCTCGAGTCCGTTCGGGGCTCCGGAGAGGGGAATCCGTCGCCATCGTCATCATCAACCATCCTCCATCACCAATTTCATGATGCTCACCGCCGTGCGTGAGTAATTCCATCGTATGCTTGCTGGACGGTGATGGGTTGGATGAGATCTATCATGTAATCGAGTTAGTTTTGTTAGGGTTTGATCCCTAGTATCCACTATGTTCTGAGATTGATGTTGCTATGACTTTGCTATGCTTAATGCTTGTCACTAGGGCCCGAGTGCCATGATTTCAGATCTGAACCTATTATGTTTTCATCAATATATGAGTGTTCTTGATCCTATCTTGCAAGTCTACAGTCACCTATTATGTGTTATGATTCGTTAACCCTGAAGTGACAATAATCGGGATACTTACCGGCGATGACCGTAGTTTGAGGAGTTCATGTATTCACTATGTGCTAATGCTTTGTTCCGGTACTCTATTAAAAGGAGGCCTTAATATCCCTTAGTTTTCGTAAGGACCCCGCTGCCACGGGAGGGTAGGAGAAAAGATGCCATGCAAGTTCTTTTCCATAAGCACGTATGACTATGTTCGAAATACATGCCTACATTACATTGATGAACTGGAGCTAGTTCTGTGTCACCCTAGGTTATGACTGTTACATGATGAACCGCATCTAGCATAATTCTCCATCACCGATCCATTGCCTATGAGCTTTCCATATATTGTTCTTCGCTTATTTACTTTCCCGTTGCTATTGCTATCATCACTACAAAATACCAAAAACATCACTTTTGCTACTGTTACCTTTTGTTACCGTTACCACTACTATCATATTACTTTGCTACTAAATACTTTGCTCCAGATATTAAGTTTCCAGGTGTGGTTGAATTGACAACTCAGCTGCTAATACTTGAGAGTATTCTTTGGCTCCCCTTGTGTCGAATCAATAAATTTGGGTTGAATACTTTACCCTTGAAAACTATTGCGATCCCCTATACTTGTGGGTTATCATGTTGCTGCGGTGGATTGTCCCAGGAGGCATGGTGGGGACCACTTAGTAGTAGCGCGGGGTCACCAGTGTCCGCGCTACTGCTACATTTTACCTGCGGCGCGGTGTTTTACCCCCGCGCTACTGCTACTTACCAATAACATGACCACTTTAACCCACGCCATTGTTATGTGATTGCCTATAGGGTTTTTTTCTAGTAGTGAGCTGAAAGTGCAACTCTCCCTAGGTGGTTTTGGTAATTCATAACAACATATAGCTCATTGAGCTAATGCTATTCCAAGATGACTATTTCAGGAAAGCTCAATGATTGGCATGGCATGGATGTGAAAGTGGAACCCTCAAAATGCTAAGGACAAAGGATTGGCTCAAGCTCAAAAGCTCAAGACTCTTCATTTTATATTTTAGTGATCCAAGATCACATTGAGTCTTTAGGAAAAGCCAATACTATCAAGGAGGGATGAGGTGTTGCTTAATGAACCTTTTGCTTCATGTGCTTAGTGATATGCTCCAAAACCCTCAACTACTTTCCCATATCCACATATGACCTAAACCCTAAGCCAAACTCGGTCCTACCGATTCTTTCTATCCGGCGCCACCGAGTTTCACTTGTCATAAGCCACTGCCAAACCCTAGCAATTCAGTTCTACCGATAGGGATCTCGGTCTCACCGAGATGAGATTGCAAACTCTCTGTTTCCCTTTCATAACTTTTCGGTCTCACCGAAAGAGCGAATCGGTCCCACCGAGATTGCAATGTAAACTCTCTATTTCCCTTTTGTAACTTTTTGGTCTCACCAAAAGAGCAAATCGGTCCCACCGAGTTTGCCTGACCAACTCTCTGGTTAGCTTATTACCAAACTCACCGAGTTTGTGTAATCAGTCTCACCGAGATTACGTTATGCCCAAACCCTAACCATATCGGTCCTACCGAGTTGCATGTCAGTCCCACCGAAAATCTCTAACGGTCACTAGGTTTACCTCTCCGGTCCGGCCGAGTTTGTTGATTCGGTCCCACCAGATTGGAAAACTGTGTGTAACGGTTGGATTTTGTGTGGAGGCTATATATACCCCTCCACCTCCTCTTCATTCGTGGAGAGAGCCATCAGACTAAGCCTACACTTCCAGCATCCTATTTCTGAGAGAGAACCACCTACTCATGTGTTGAGACCAAGATATTCCATTCCTACCATATGAATCTTGATCTCTAGCCTTCCCCAAGTTGCTTTCCACTCAAATCTTCTTTCCACAAAATCCAAATCCTATGAGAGAGAGTTGAGTGTTGGGGAGACTATCATTTGAAGCACAAGAGCAAGGAGTTCATCATCAACACACCATTTGTTACTTCTTGGAGAGTGGTGTCTCCTAGATTGGCTAGGTGTCACTTGGGAGCCTCCGACAAGATTGTGGAGTTGAACCAAGGAGTTTGTAAGGGCAAGGAGATCGCCTACTTCGTGAAGATCTACCGCTAGTGAGGCAAGTCCTTCGTGGGCGATGGCCATGGTAGGATAGGCAAGGTTTCTTCTTCGTGGACCCTTCGTGGGTGGTTGCTTCTTCGTGGACCCTTCGTGGGTGGAGCCTTCCGTGGACTCGCGCAACCATTACCCTTCGTGGGTGGAGCCCTCCGTGGACTCGCGCAACCGTTACCCTTCGTGGGTTGAAGTCTCCATCAACGTGGATGTAGGATAGCACCACCTATCCGAACCACGGGAAAAACATCCGTGTCTCCAATTGCGTTTGAATTCTCCAAACCCTTCCCTTTACATTCTTGCAAGTTGCATGCTTTACTTTCCGCTGCCAATATACTCTTTGCATGCTTGCTTGAATTGTGTGATGATTGCTTGACTTGTCCTACAATAGCTAAAATCTGCCAAGAACTAAAATTGAGAAAAGGTTAAGTTTTTATTTGGTCAAGTAGTCTAATCACCCCCCCCCCCTCTAGACATACTTTCGATCCTACAAGTGGTATCAGAGCTTTGGTCTCCATTTGCTTTGATCTCCATAGCTTTTGGTGGTCATAGCCTTGGTTTCACAACCTAGGAGAGTATGGCGTCTAGCGAGGGAAATTATCACCGTAGAGGTCCTTACTTTGATGGTACTAATTTTGCTAGTTGGAAGCATAAAATGAAAATGCATATTCTTGGACATAACCCCGCCGTTTGGGCTATTGTGTGTGTTGGTTTGCAAGGTGACTTCTTTGATGGGAAAGAACCAAACCGTGAAGCTACCGCGGATGAGTTGAAGATGTTGCAATACAATGCTCAAGCTTGTGATATTCTCTTCAACGGATTGTGCCCCGAAGAATTCAACAAAATCAGCCGTCTTGAGAATGCAAAGGAAATTTGGGACACTTTGATTGATATGCACGAAGGTACCGACTCCATCAAGGAATCCAAGTTGGATGTGCTTCAAAGTCAACTTGACAAGTTCAAAATGAAGGATGGTGAAGGTGTCGCTGAAATGTACTCTAGGCTTGCTCTCATCAAAAATGAGATTGCCGGCTTAGGAAGTGAAGAGATGGCCGATAGATTCATCATCAAGAAGATTCTAAGAGCCTTGGATGGAAAATATGATACCGTGTGCACATTGATCCAAATGATGCCCAATTACAAAGATCTCAAGCCAACGGAGGTGATTGGAAGAATTGTTGCTCATGAGATGTCACTTAAGGATAAAGAGGAACTTCACAACAAATCAAGTGGTGCCTACAAAGCCTCATGTGAAGCCCCTACATCATCAAGTGAGAAACAAAACTTCAATGAAGAATTGAGCTTAATGGTGAAGAACTTCAACAAGTTCTACAAGAGTAGAAGCAAAGATAG
>NC_053024.1:625781518-625796624 GCF_003073215.2 Triticum urartu
ATTCCATTGCATCATTTACATTTGAGGTCATCTTGTGGCCCAAAATGCTGTTAGAAGGAGGCTTCGTGAGTTAAATTGCAGATCCGTTAGTTCATCATGCACTTTTGTCATTTTTGCCATGTTTAATTCGTGCATGATATGCCTGTGCCCCTTTGGGATGAATTGTTAAGCATTTTGTCTTCTTTCAGAGGTGCCACCCATGCATTTTTAGGATGTGTGTGTTGTCTTGTGCAAGCTTGCGAAGAGAGGTACCTGAGATTGCTGATTTCAGGGACTTAGTGATTTTCACTAAGTCTGGGATATTTTAGTTCATGATGCTATATGTCCAGCTTGTTTCCTAGTGATCCGTGCCTCTTTTGAGGATGATCAGTAAGGGAGTTTTGATATTTATGTTATGCTCTATCCATCCATGTCTTTGTTTGCATATGTGGAGTGCTCTAGGTTGACTCAATCGAGCTCAACTTTTGCTTCGTTGTTAATCTGGGCAGATCGTCAACTTGTTTGCGATTTTGCCGATGCTACCGTTAGTGTTCCATGCATGCTATGCCTTTGTTCTTGCCATGTGTAGCTAGCATATTGTGCCTTATTTCTGGTTATATGCTTGCCTTGCCATGACTTGCACCGTAGTGAGTGCATCGAGCTCGTTTACATGCCTTCGTGAGTTAAATTTCTGCATGTCTCAGTTTTCACTAAGTCTGAAAACTGATTGTGTTCGAGCTATGTTCGTGAGCTCGGTAGAGTATTTTGTGAACCCTTTTGGCCCCAGGTCACTTTGGGTGTTTTGTTAAGCTTGTTGAGTAGCTCCATGCCATGTTCTTACTTGTCATGTTCAGGTTTGTATCATGTTGTTTTGCTGCTCCGAAGAGGGCTTCGTGATCTGAAATTTCAGGCTAGTGTTAATTTCACTAAGTCTGGAATCTGTTTTGCATATTCATTTTTGCCATGCTTGTTTGAACCTCTTAATGGATGAATTTGCCTATGGCTCAGTGCTAGTGTTTTGTTAAACATCTTGTGTACATCACTGCCATGTATTTTGTTTTCATGTTTGGTGGCTGTAGCATGTTCATTTCGTTGCATTTAGATGCCTACTTGCTGTAAATCGCAGACCGGTGTCATATCTTAAAACGCTTGCCATTTCCAAACCGTAACTCCGATTCCAATGATCTTTATATCGTTTTCAAGCGATTTCATCCCCTCTATCCAGTGGCACCCTTGGAATTCCAAGTTGAGGCCAGGTTCATGCATTTCCTGTCATATCTTGCATTTTGCATCCCGCATCGCATCCCGCATAGCATATCATCATTTCATCATATTGCTTGGTCTTGCACGTGGTTGATTGTATCCTTGTTGCTTGTTTGTCTTGTTGGGTAGAGCCGGGAGACGAGTTCGCTACCGAGGAGCCCGTTGAGTTTGCTTGTGAGGATCCAGTCAACTTTGACAACTGTCAGGCAAGTGATCATACCTCGAAAATCACTTACTATCTTTGCTATTGCTAGTTTGCTCGCTCTTGCTGCCCAATGCTACGATGCCTACCATTTGCTTGTCAGCCTCCCAATTGCCTGTCAAACTCTAACCTACCATTGTCCTAGCAAACTTTGATTGGCTATGTTACCGCTTTGCTCAGCCCCTCTTATAGCGTTGTTAGTTGGGTGAGATTGGAGCCGTTCCTTGTTGGAACATTTATTTAATTGTTGGATATCATATATTGCTATGTTATCTTAATGCATCTATATACTTGGTAAAGGGTGGAAGGCTCGGCCTCTCGCCTAGTGTTTTGTTCCACTCTTGCCGCCCTAGTTTCCGTCATATCGGTGTTATGTTCCCGGATTTTGCGTTCCTTACGCGGTTGGGCTATAATGGGAACCCCTTGATATTCGCCTTGATAAAGCTTTTCCAGCAATGCCCAACATTGGTTTTACCATTTGCCACCTAGCCTTTTCTTTCCCTTGGGTTCTGCAGACTCAAGGGTCATCTTATTTTAACCCCCCCGGGCCAGTGCTCCTCTGAGTGTTGGTCCAAACCGTCAGCCGCCGGTGGCTACCAGGGGCAACTCTGGGCTGGCCTACCGGAAGTTTAGACAATCTGAGTGTGCCCTGAGAAAGAGTTATGTGCAGCTCCTATCGGGATTTGTCGGCACATTCGGGCGGTGTTGCTGGTCTTGTTTTAACCTGTCGAAGTGTCTTGAGTTACCGAGATACCGAGTCTGATCGGAACGTCTTGGGAGGAGGTCTATTCCCTTCGTTGACCGTGAGAGCTTGTCATGGCTAAGTTGGACTCCCCTGCAGGGATTGAACTTTCAAAAGCCGTGCCCGCGGTTAGGGCAGATGGAATTTTAATGTCCGGTTGTAGATAACTTTAACTGAAAATCTTATAAAAAGAATCAACCGTGTGTGTTACCGTGATGGCCTCTCGGCGGAGTCCGGGAAGTGACACGGTGTTGGAGTTATGCTTGCGCAGGATGTTCCTTTAGCTTCTCGCTCGTGCTTCGCGTTCTCTTCTCGCTCTCATTTGCGTATAAGTTAGCCACCATATATGCTAGTCGCTTGCTGCAGCTCCACTTATATTGCCGTACCTGTCCTATAAGCTTAAAAAGTCTTGATCGCGTGGGTGTGAGATTGCTGAGTCCCTGTGGCTCATAGATACTACAACTCCAGATGCAGGTCCAGGTGTTTCTGCTACAGTTGACGATTACGATCTCAAGTGGGAGTTCGACGAGGACTCTCAGTGATACTACGTGTCTTTTCCGGATGATCAGTAGTGGTGCCTAGTTGGGGTTATCGATTCAGGGCCTTGTCGCATGTTGGGGGTCTTTTCTATTTTGGCACCGTAGTCGGGCCATGAGTGATTTGTATGATGGATGTTATTTATGTACTTTGATGTGACGTGGCGAGTGTAAGCCAACTACGTTTCTCCCCTTTATATTATTTATGTACATGGGATGTGTAATGATTTCCCGACTTGCGACATTGCTTTCAATGCGGTTATGCCTCTAAGTCGTGCCTCGACACGTGGGAGATATAGCCGCATCGAGGGCGTTACAAGTTGGTAATCAGAGCCTTCCCCGACCTTAGGAGCCCCATTGCTTGATCGTTTTTAGCAGCCGAGTTGTGTCTAGAAAAATGTTTTGAGTCCTTAGGAATTATATATCGGAGAGCTTAGGAATTCTTTTTACTTCCCAGTCTCCTCATCGCTCTGGTAAGGCATCCTGACGTAGAGTTTTGACTCTTCTCTTCTCAAATTTCACTAAATTTTTTTTAGGATCACGCGAGTATCTTGGTTTTGTTCCGATGGTTTTGTGACGAGAACATTGTTCTTGGTGCCTCCTGTCTTTAGGGGTTGTGGCAGTGTCCCGGGGAGTTGAGCTCCGAGGTGTTGTCGTCACAATTTTATCGTTGCAATTCTGGTATACTTGAGATATGTGCGCGACATCGAAAATCTCTTTTATGCAGTTCGTTGGTGAGATAACCTCGACGCCACCCAGTACTGGGGCGGGAGTTCGGGAGTATCGCCATAACTTGTATAACGGATGCTTTTCGAAGGTTGAGGTAGGTGGTTTCAGAAGGTTTCTTGGTTATGTGTTGAAGGATGGATACAGCTGGATGTAGGATTGCTAGCTTGAGTGAGATATTATGCTCCCCTGTATCCCCAACATGATTGCATAACCGGGAAAATTTCGGGAATTTCATAGGTGGGAATTCAAGTAGCTTAGGATATCTTTCCGACAGATGTATGATATGAAATTGGGGTTCGACGTCTAGTGGTTCGCCTATTCACGGTCGATTTTACAGTGGTCTCGTTGTGTCTTAAAGAGTCCTTGGCTATGCTGACTCGGGGACGCTTCGTATGGTCATGTGCACTGCCTTGTACATGATGGTGCTGTACGATCGAGCCCGTGTAGGTCCCACCACGAAAACTTCGGACGAAATTTCTATCATGTATTTGTTTCGGCTTATTCCGCAAGCCAACCCTTGGTTTTATTTCGAGTTGTGGCATTTCGTTTTGCTTCGACGTCATATGTTGATTCCATCCCTCGTTGTTGTACCCCTTCTACCTGATTCTTCGTGGCTTCGCAATTTAGGAATATGTGACCACTTCAAGAGAAATGCATTCGTTCATTTTGTTCGGATGTGAACACTATATGTTGCAATTTTCATTCCGTTGGTTTCAGCTTCAATTTTATCTGTCTATGTGCTAAGGTGGTCAACCTCTTCAGGATGGCTCCCGCTAAGAGCACCAGTCAGAACCAGAATCAAGATCCGCCACCGCCTCCACCTCCTCCAGAGGCATGGCAAGCTGTGATGGCCGCAACCAATGCAAACACTCAGCTGATCATGCAAATTCTCCAAGAGCGCAATCAAGGCAGTCAAGGGAATCAAGCAGCATCAGAGTCATTTTGCTACACTCAACCAGTTCCTTGCTAACCGGGCCAAAGACTTTCAGGCATTGTGTTGAGGCAACCGGATGCTGACGATTGGCTTGTGGATCTGTGTAAGCATTTCGAGTGCAGTACGTCAGGCCTGAGGACTTTGTCAAGTTCGCTTCCTTCCACTCAAAGATCAAGCTGCAGAATGTTCCAGCAGTACAAGGATTCAGAGGTGGACGTGTTATTCACTGGGATGATTTCCGTCGAGATTTCCGAGCTCATTCATATTCCGCAGAGTGTGGTTGAAAGCAAGCGTGAGGAATTCCGCAATCTTGAAGCAAGGCTCTTTGTCTGTCTATGACTACAACAAATTGTTTCAGAAACTTGCCCGCTTTGCCAAGCAAGACGTGCCTGATGAGAAGAGCATGATATATCAGTTCAGGGGTGGTCTCAGAGGAAGATATTCAGCTCGCTCTTGTCTCTTTGAGCCTTGAGATACGATGAGTTCTACAACATGGCACTGAAGCAAGAGGCTGCTCAGTTGAGGTGTGATGCTTCCAAGAAGCGAGTCAGAGATGTTACTCCTTCTTCCTCTACTCAAGTGGCCAAGCAGCAGAAGTTTTGTCCTCCTCCTCGTTCCATCAGCCGTATCAGCAGAAGAGCAAAGGTGGCAGTGGTTCTTCCCACCCACCCAACCCTGGCTTTCAGAACAAGACTTCGTCTCAAGCTCCAAGATCGAGTGCTCCGTATCACATCCCCTTTCTGAGGTCACGTGCAACAAGTGCCAACAGAAGGGTCACTATGCCAACAAGTGTTTCAACCAGAGGCGTCTTCCTCCTCCTCCCCCTGTCAGATCGGCAAGTACAGCTGTGATCAAGCATAACCCCAAGGACGCCAAGGTCAATATGGTGAATGCAGCTCAGGCAGAGGACTCGTCAGATGTGATCATGGGTAACCTTCCTATTAATGATGTTCCTGCAAAAGTTCTTTTTGACACGGGTGCATCGCATTGCTTTATCTCGAGACCTTTTGCATCTAAGCATGGGTGGTTTTCTCAAGTTATGCATAAGCCATTAGCAGTCGTCTCTCCGGGTAGATGCTTGCTTGCTAACTACGAAGTTCCGGATGTTTCTATCACTTTGGGTGACTACAAGTTCTTGGCTTCTTCAACGGTTCTCGGTGACTCGGATATTGATCTTATTCTCGGAATGGATTGGCTTTCTAAGCACAAGGCGCATCTTGATTGTGCTGCCAGGCAGATTCAATTGACTCATTCGTCTGAGGATGTAATTGTCTTTGCCGCTCATGATGATACAATCCTTATGTTTTCTCTCAATGAGAAGGGTGAATTGGATGCCATCTCTCAAATTCCAGTCGTTTGCGAATATCAAGACGTCTTTCCAGAAGAGCTTCTAGGAATGCCTCCGCACCGGCCAGTTGAATTCATTATTGATCTTGAGCCTGGCACGGAACCTGTGTGCAAACGTCCTTACAAGCTCGGACCTGAAGAGTTGAAGGAGCTGAAGAAGCAACTCGATGAGCAAGAGAAAATGGGTCTCATCCAGCCTAGTCTTCTCCGTGGGGTTGTGGTGTTCTTTTTGTGAAGAAGAAGGATGGAACGGACCGACTTTGTGTTGATTACCGTCCAGTGAACAAGAAGACCATCAAGAACAAATACCCACTTCCCAACATCAATGAGCTGTTCGAACAACTCAAAGGTGCCCAAGTATTCTCCAAGCTTGATCTCCGTATGGGTTATCACCAGATTCGCATTCCTGAAGAAGATATTCCCAAGACAGCATTCAAATAAGCTTTGGTTCATATGAATACACTGTCATGTCTTTTGGCCTCGCCAACTCCTCCGACGTTCTCTCGCATGATGAAATTTCATCTTCACGCCTACACCAATGACTTCGTTTTGGTCTACCTCGACGACATTCTGGTTTTCTCGAAGAACAAGGAAGATCATGCCAAGCCTTGAGTTTGGTTCTCGATAAGCTCAGGGAACATCAGTTCTACGCCAAGTTCTCCAAGTGTGAATTTTGGCTCGATGAGGTTCTTTATCTTGGTCATATCATCTCTGCCCAGGGCATTGCCGTGAATCCTGAGAAAGTGTCTACAATTGTGAATTGGGAACCTCCTCAGAACGTGAAGAAACTCCGTAGTTTCCTCGGTCTCGCAAGCTATTGCCGAAGATTCGTTGAAAACTTTTCTAAGATCGCGAAGCCTCTCTCAAATCTTCTTCAGAAGCACGTCAAGTACGTTTGGTCTCCGGAGTGTGATATTGCTTTCAACACTTTGAAAGAGAAATTGATCACTGCTCCAGTTCTGACTCCGCCTGATGAATCCAAGCCGTACGAGGTCTTTTGTGATGCCTCTCTCCAAGGTCTTGGCGCAGTATTGATGCAAGAGAAGAAAGTTGTTGCTTATACATCTCGCCAGTTGAAGCCTAATGAGAAGAACTACCCCACTCATGATCTCGAGTTGGCGGCAGTTGTGCATGCTCTTTTGACTTGGAGACATCTTCTATTGGGAAGAAAAGTGGACATTTTCACTGATCACAAGAGTCTCAAGTACATCTTCACTCAGCCTAATCTCAACCTTAGGCAAACTCGATGGGTCGAAATGATTCAAGAGTATAATCCGAGTATCGAGTATACTCTAGGTAAGGCCAATGTGATTGCTGACGCATTGAGCAGGAAAGCGTATTGCTACAGTCTGAGTCTTAAGCCTTATCAACCCGAGCTTTGTGAAGCTTTCCACAAACTTAATATGCAAGTTGTTCCTCAAGGTTTCCTCGCCAACCTTCAAGTCTCTCCTACCTTGGAAGACCAGATTCGCCAAGCCCAGCTTCTTGATGCTATGGTGAAAAAGGTGAAGATTGGGATTGCCAAGAGTCAGTCCAAGTACAAGTGCTACCGCCTTGATGACAAGGACACTCTCTTCTTCGAGGATCGAATTGTTTGTACCCAAAGGTGAACTTCGTAAAGTGATCATGAACGAGGCTCACAATTCTCTCCTCTCCATCCACCCTGGGAGTACGAAGATGTATCAGGACCTTAAGCAAGCTTATTGGTGGACTCGAATGAAGCGCGAGATTCGCTCAATTCGTGAATGAATGTGATGTCTGCAGAAGAGTGAAGGCAGAACACCAAAGGCCAGCTGGTCTCCTCCAACCTCTTGCCATTCCAGAATTGAAGTTTGACCACATTGAAATGGACTTCGTGACTGGGTTTCCAAAGTCCAAGCGTGGCAATGATGCTATATTCGTTGTCATCGACAGCTCACCAAAGTGGCTCATTTTCTGCCTATCAAAGAGTCGATCACTGCAAGCTCAATTGGCGGAACTCTATACCTCTCGGCATTGTCTCTCTGCACGGTATTCCTCAAGTGATATCTTCAGACCGTGGCAGCATCTTTACCTCCAAGTTTTGGGATTCTTTTCAGAAGGCCATGGGCACCAACATCCGCTTCAGCACTGCTTTCCATCCTCAAACAAGCGGTCAAGTCGAGCGTGTCAACCAGATTCTTGAAGATATGCTCAGGGCTTGTGTATTCTCCTTCGGCATGTAAGTGGGAGGATTGTCTTCCTTATGCTGAATTCTCGTACAACAACAGTTTTCAAGCAAGTTCGGGCAAGGCCCCATTTGAAATTCTGTATGGTAGGAAGTGCCGTACCCCTCTCAACTGGTCTGAAACCGGTGAACGTCAGCTGCTGAATGACCTGATCACAGAGGCAGAAGAAATGTGCAAGGTCATTCGTGATAACCTCAAAGCAGCCCAATCCCGCCAGAAGAGCTACTATGATAGTAAGCACCGTGATTTGGCTTTCGAGATCGGAGATCATGTTTACCTCCGCGTCTCTCCTATGAAAGGTACTCGTCGCTTCGGTATCAAAGGGAAGCTTGCCCCCAGATATGTCGGGCCTTTCAAGATTGCTAGCAAGAGAGGCGACCTCGCCTATCAGCTCGAGCTTCCTTCAAACTTTGCCAATGTTCATGATGTGTTCCATGTCTCCCAACTCCGAAAGTGCTTCAAGACGCCTGAACGCACCGTCAACTTCGAGGACATTGAGCTCCAAGAAGATCTCTCTTACCGTGAGCACCCAGTTTCCATTCTTGAAGAAACTGAACGCAGAACTCGCAACAAGTCAATAAAATTTCTCAAAGTCAAGTGGTCTCACCATTCCGACCGTGAAGCTACATGGGAACGCGAGGATCACCTCCGTTCTGAGTACCCGGAGTTCTTTCAGTCCTAGATCTCGGGACGAGATCTTTTCGTAGTGGTGGAGTGTTGTAACGCCCCAGATTATACTTTCCATAATTTGTATCCACTCTTGCCGTTTCCGCGCTAGTTATATTTTATTTCTCGGGTTCGGGTCTTTGTCTCCGTGTGTTGTTTTTTTTTTCGTGCAATCCTCTTATCATGTCATCTGTGCATTGCATTTGCATACCTGTTCAATCTCATGCATTCGAGCATTTTCCCCGTTGTCCGTTTTGCATTCGGCGCTTCGTTCTCCTCCGGTGGCCATTTCTAACTTTCTTCGTGTGTGGGGATTAACATTTCCGGATTGGACCGAGACTTTCCAATGCGGCTTGGTTTACTACCGGTAGACCGCCCGTCAAGGTTCGGGCTCATTTGACTTCGTTTGATACTTCCAAACGGTTACCGAGGGGACCGAAAAGGCCTCGTGTGTGTTGCAGCCAACACCCCCAAAATTTTGTCCCAAAACCCACCAAACTCTGCTCCATGTCCTTAGAGCGTTCGATCACGATCGCTGTGGGCGAAACGCACCTTCATTTGGGACTCTCCTTAGCTCCACTTATGCCTATTTAAACACCCCCCCATTTCGGATCTCGTCTTCCTCACCGTCCTCCTCCTGAAAAAAAAACAGATCTCCCCGCGCCGACGGACGTGTCCGGCCCGCACCGGACAGCGTCCGCCGCCGCCCGCCTCCGCCACGTGGCCCCGCCCCGTCGCGCCCACATCGCGGCGCCAGGCCCGGGAGGCCCGAGGCTGGCCCCCGAGGCCCAGCCGGCTCGCCCCGCCGCCGCCTCCTCTCGCCGCTGTCGCCTTCGGCCCCGGCACCGGCGCCGCGCGGGCCGCCTCTCCGGCCGCCGCACCTCGCCGGCGCGCGAGCCACCGCCGCCGACCCCGCCGCCGCACCGCGCCTCCTCGCCGCGCCCCTCCGCTGCCTCCTCGCCGGCGCCGCCCCCCGGCGACCTCCTCCACCGCCGGCGCACCCCGCAGCTCCGGCGAGCTCGAGCTCCGCCGCCGGCGCCGCCTCGGCTTCCGCGCCGCGATCCCGATCTAGATCCGGTCGCGTGAACAGTAAACCCTAACCCCCGATTTTGTTTCCAAGTCCTGAAAATTTTGATCCAAGTTGCCCTGTTCGAGGTTCCGTAACTTTGCAACCGTAGCTTCGTTTTGGGCGTATGTTATATCAAAATCTTCGTCTCGACATTTAAATCATTTCATTCCATTGCATCATTTGCATTTGAGGTCATCTTGTTGCCCAAAATGCTGTTATAAGGAGGCTTCGTGAGTTAAATTGCAGATCCGTTAGTTCATCATGCACTTTTGTCATTTTTGCCATGTTTAATTCGTGAATGATATGCCTGTGCCCCTTTGGGATGAATTGTTAAACATTTTGTCTTCTTTCCAGAGGTGCCACCCATGCATTTTTAGGATGTGTGTGTTGTCTTGTGCAAGCTTGCGAAGAGAGGTACCTGAGATTGCTGATTTCAGGGACTTAGTGATTTTCACTAAGTCTGGGATATTTTAGTTCATGATGCTATATGTCCAGCTTGTTTCCTAGTGATACGTGCCTCTTTTGAGGATGATCAATAAGGGAGTTTTGATATTTATGTTATGCTATATCCATCCATGTCTTTGTTTGCATATGTGGAGTGCTCTAGGTTGACTCAATCGAGCTCAACTTTTGCTTCGTTGTTAATCTGGGCAGATCGTCAACTTGTTTGCGATTTGCCGATGCTACCGTTAGT
The DNA here is from genome assembly GCF_003073215.2 of Triticum urartu. Classification (NCBI taxonomy): domain Eukaryota; kingdom Viridiplantae; phylum Streptophyta; class Magnoliopsida; order Poales; family Poaceae; genus Triticum; species Triticum urartu. Next base: position 625,791,887 of record NC_053024.1, read on the forward strand.
GTTCCATGCATGCTATTTCTTTGTTCTTGCCATGTGTATCTAGCATATTGTGCCTTCTTGCTGGTTATATGCTTTCCTTGCCATGACTTGCACCGTAGTGAGTGCATCGAGCTCGTTTACATGCCTTCGTGAGTTAAATTTCTGCATGTCTCAGTTTTCACTAAGTCTGAAAACTGATTGTGTTCGAGCTATGTTCGTGAGCTCGGTAGAGTATTTTGTGAACCCTTTTGGCCCCAGGTCACTTTGGGTGTTTTGTTAAGCTTGTTGAGTAGCTCCATGCCATGTTCTTACTTGTCATGTTCAGGTTTTGTATCATGTTGTTTTGCTGCTCCGAAGAGGGCTTCGTGATCTGAAATTTCAGGCTAGTGTTAATTTCACAAAGTCTGGAATCTGTTTTGCATATTCATTTTTGCCATGCTTGTTTGAACCTCTTAATGGATGAATTTGCCTATGGCTCAGTGCTAGTGTTTTGTTAACCATCTTGTGTACATCACTGCCATGTATTTTGTTTTCATGTTTGGTAGCTGTAGCATGTTCATTTCGTTGCATTTAGATGCCTACTTACTGTAAATCGCAGACGGTGTCTATCTTGTAAACACTTGCCATTTCCAAACCGTAACTCGATTCCAATGATCTTTATATCGTTTTCAAGCGATTTCATCCCCTCTATCCAGTGGCACCCTTGGAATTCCAAGTTGAGGCCAGGTTCATGCATTTCCTGTCATATATTGCATTTTGCATCCCGCATCGCATCCCGCATAGCATATCATCATTTCCTCATATTGCTTGGTCTTGCACGTGGTTGATTGTATCCTTGTTGCTTGTTTGTCTTGTTGGGTAGAGCCGGGAGACGAGTTCGCTACCATGGAGCCCGTTGAGTTTGCTTGTGAGGATCCAGTCAACTCTGACAACTGTGCAGGCAAGATGATCATACCCTCGAAATCACTACTATCTTTGATATGCTAGTTTGCTCGCTCTTGCTATGCCAATGCTACGATGCCTACCTTTTGCTTGTCAGCCTCCCAATTGCCATGTCAAACCTCTAACCCACCATGTCCTAGCAAACCGTTGATTGGCTATGTTACCGCTTTGCTCAGCCCCTCTTATAGCGTTGTTAGTTGCAGGTGAAGATTGGAGCCGTTCCTTGTTGGAACATTTATTTACTTGTTGGGATATCATTATATTGCTATGTTATCCTAATGCATCTATATACTTGGTAAAGGGTGGAAGGCTCGGCCTCTCGCCTAGTGTTTTGTTCCACTCTTGCCGCCCTAGTTTCCGTCATATCGGTGTTATGTTCCCGGATTTTGCGTTCCTTACGCGGTTGGGTTATAATGGGAACCCCTTGATATTCGCCTTGATTAAAGCTTTTCCAGCAATGCCCATTGGTTTTACCATTTGCCACCTAGCCTTTTCTTTCCCTTGGGTTCTGCAGACTCAAGGGTCATCTTATTTTAACCCCCGGGCCAGTGCTCCTCTGAGTGTTGGTCCAAACCGTCAGCCGCCGGTGGCTACCAGGGGCAACTCTGGGCTGGCCTACCGGAAGTTTAGACAATCTGAGTGTGCCCTGAGAAAGAGATATGTGCAGCTCCTATCGGGATTTGTCGGCACATTCGGGCGGTGTTGCTGGTCTTGTTTTAACCTGTCGAAGTGTCTTGAGTTACCGAGATACCGAGTCTGATCGGAACGTTCTTGGGAGGAGGTCTATTCCTTCGTTGACCGTGAGAGCTTGTTATGGGCTAAGTTGGGACCCCCTGCAGGGATTGAACTTTCGAAACCGTGCCCGCGGTTATGGGCAGATGGGAATTTGTTAATGTCCGGTTGTAGATAACTTTTAACTAAACTTAATTAAAATGAATCAACCGTGTGTGTTACCGTGATGGCCCCTTCTCGGCGGAGTCCGGGAAGTGGACACGGTGTTGGAGTTATGCTTGCGCAGGATGTTCCTTTAGCTTCTCGCTCGTGCTTCGCCTTCTCTTCTCGCTCTCATTTGCGTATAAGTTAGCCACCATATATGCTAGTCGCTTGCTGCAGCTCCACTTATATTGCCGTACCTGTCCTATAAGCTTAAATAGTCTTGATCGCGTGGGTGTGAGATTGCTGAGTCCCTGTGGCTCACAGATACTACAACTCCAGATGCAGGTCCAGGTGTTTCTGCTCCAGTTGACGATTACGAGCTCAAGTGGGAGTTCGACGAGGACTCTCAGCGATACTACGTGTCTTTTCCGGATGATCAGTAGTGGTGCCTAGTTGGGGTTATCGATTCAGGGCCTTGTCGCATGTTGGGGGTCTTTTCTATTTTGGCACCGTAGTCGGGCCATGAGTGATTTGTATGATGGATGTTATTTATGTACTTTGATGTGACGTGGCGAGTGTAAGCCAACTACGTTTCTCCCCTTTATATTATTTATGTACATGGGATGTGTAATGATTTCCCGACTTGCGACATTGCTTTCAATGCGGTTATGCCTCTAAGTCGTGCCTCGACACGTGGGAGATATAGCCGCATCGAGGGCGTTACACTCCTATAGTGACTTACATGCCATCAAGTACCTCCCACTAAAACTCAAAGGACCAGCACGGCATTGGCTTAACAGCTTGCCAGCGGACTCCATTAGCTGTTGGGAAGATCTGGAAGCCGCATTCCTCGACAACTTTCAGGGCACTTATGTGCGACCACCAGATGCCGATGACTTGAGCCACATAATTCAGCAGCCAGAAGAGTCGGCCAGGCAATTCTGGACTCGGTTCCTTACAAAGAAAAACCAAATCGTCGACTGTCCGGATGCGGAGGCCTTAGCGTCTTTCAAGCACAACCTCCGAGACGAGTGGCTAGCCCGGCACCTTGGTTAGGAAAAGCCGAAATCTATGGCAGCCCTCACGATGCTCATGACCCACTTTTGTGCGGGAGAAGACAGCTAGTTGGCTTGCAGTAACAACATATAAAAGAACCATGGTACCTCAGATACCAAGGACGGCAATAGCAGCTCAAGTCGCAACAAGCATAAGCGCCGCATTAACGGCGAAAGTACTGAGGATACGACAGTCAATGCCGAATTCAAAGGATCTAAACCCGGTCAGCAGAAAAAGCCATTCAAACAAAGTACGCCGAGTCCGTCCAGCTTGGACCGTATACTCGATCGCTCGTGTCAAATACACGGCACCCCAGACAAGCCAGCCAATCACACCAACAAGGATTGTTGGGTGTTCAGCATAGAGATGACGAGGAAGAACCCCGGCAGCCGCACACTAGAGGACAGAAGAGGTTTCCCCCGCAAGTGCGGTGGTAAACATGATATACGCAACACATCCCCAAGAGGGAGTGGAAGCGTGCGCTCAGGGACGTATATGCGTTGGAGCCAGTCGCCCCAAAGTTCAACCCTTGGTCCTCCTGTCCGATCACCTTCGATCGCAGGGACCACCCCACTAGTATCCGTCACGGCGATTCGCCGCACTGGTCCTAGACCCAATCATCGACGGATTTCACCTCACTCGAGTCCTTATGGATGGCGGGCAGCAGCCTGAACCTGCTTTATCAGGACACAGTGCGCAAAATGGGTATAGACCCCTCAAGGATCAACCACAAAGACGACCTTTAAGGGCGTCATTCCAGGCGTAGAGGCCCACTGCACAGGCTCAATTACACTGGAAGTGGTCTTCGGATCCCCGGATAACTTCCGAAGCGAAGAGTTAATCTTCGACATAGTCCCGTTCCGCAGTGGTTATCACGCGCTGCTCGGACGAACCGCATTCGCTAGATTCAATGCGGTACCACATTATGCATACCTCAAGCTCAAGATGCCAGGACCTCACGGAGTTATTACAGTCAATGGAAACACAGAGCGCTCTCTCCGAACAGAGGAGCACACCACGGCCCTCGCAGCAGAAGCGCAAAGCAGCCTCTCAAGGCAATCTACCAGTTCGGCGTTTCAAAGCCCGGACACCTTCAAGCGCGCTCGGGGCAATCGGCAAACAGACCGCCTGGCGCGATCTGAGCTCGCGTAGCAATACGGCGGCCACCCCAATCCCAGCCCAACGGCGTTGTTCGTGCGCGCGTACATAATTACGCATTAAAAATACCATGGGCACAGGTGGGGGGGGGCACAACTACGGCACGCCCCAAAACGCGGCCTAAACCGCACCAGGGGCTTCCCGTTTGGTTATTTTTCTTTTTCTTTCAGGACTTCAATCTCTGGAAACACTGTCTGGCAGCTCTATTGCCGAACACATGATACAGCAACCAAGGAGGCCGACAACTACGGAATTCCCAGGTGGATTACAGATTTCATATAATTCCTCAGCTCGCCCTTGGAAGGGACATAGTCCTACTCTTTTGCTTATTACACTATCTGTATCACTCTGCTTTAATGCAATTTTTTAATATACAATGCATGACATTACGACTATTATCGCATTTTTGTTATATATATATACATATCTATGTGTTCATTAATAATGCCTAGCAACCGTACACTCTGGTACGGCCAATGCACTAGGGGCTTACGTACCCACAATATGGTGTGAAAAGTCCGAACACTTTCACAAGTGCGGCACCCCGAACTTATAGCATTATATGCATCAGCTCCGAATCATGTCTTTGGTCAAATGTTGGGTTTGCCCGGCTCCTATGTTTTGGTACCTTACGTTCCGCTCTATCGGCTAAGGTAGCGCTAGGAGAACTACTGCGATTGTGCCCCGGTTCTGCCGGGCCGAGCACCTCAGTAGAGAAAGCTAAAAC
>NC_053024.1:625797624-625812900 GCF_003073215.2 Triticum urartu
CCGGCAAGGCTAATGTGATTGCTGACGCATTGAGCAGGAAGGCTTACTGCAACAGTCTGATTATCAAACTTATCAACCCGAGCTTTGTGAAGCTTTCCGCAAGCTTAATCCTGCAAGTTGTTCCTCAAGGTTTCCTCGCCAACCTTCAAGTCTCTCCTACCTTAGGAAGACCAGATTCGCCAAGCCCAGCTTCTTGATGCTATGGTGAAAAAGGTGAAGATTGGGATTGCCAAGAGTCAGTCCAAGTACAAGTGCTACCGCCTTGATGACAAGGACACTCTTTTCTTCGAGGATCGTATTGTTGTGCCCAAAGGTGAACTCCGTAAACTGATCATGAACGAGGCTCACAATTCTCTCCTCTCCATCCACCCTGGGAGCACGAAGATGTATCAAGACCTTAAGCAAACTTATTGGTGGACTCGAATGAAGCGCGAGATAGCTTAATTCGTGAATGAATGTGATGTCTGCAGAAGAGTGAAGGCAGAACACCAAAGGCCAGCTGGTCTCCTCCAACCTCTTGCCATTCCAGAATGGAAGTTTGACCACATTGAAATGGACTTCGTGACTGGGTTTCCAAAGTCCAAGCGTGGCAATGATGCTATATTTGTTGTCATCGACAAGCTCACCAAAGTGGCTCACTTTCTGCCTATCAAAGAGTCGATCACCGCAGCTCAATTGGCGGAACTCTATACCTCTCGAATTGTCTCTCTGCACGGTATTCCTCAAGTGACATCTTCAGACCGTGGCAGCATTTTTACCTCCAAGTTTTGGGATTCTTTTCAGAAGGCCATGGGCACCAACATCCGCTTTAGCACTGCTTTTCATCCTCAAACAAGCGGTCAAGTCGAGCGTGTCAACCAGATTCTTGAAGATATGCTCAGGGCTTGTGTGATCTCCTTCGGCATGAAGTGGGAGGATGTCTTCCTTATGCTGAATTCTCCTATAACAACAGTTTTCAAGCAAGTTCGGGCAAGGCCCCATTTAAAATTCTGTATGGCAGGAAGTGCCGTACCCCTCTCAACTGGTCTGAAACCGGTGAACGTCAGCTTTTGGGTAATGACTTAATCACAGAAGCAGAAGAAATGTGCAAAGTCATTCGTGATAACCTCAAAGCAGCCCAATCCCGCCAGAAGAGCTACTATGATAGTAAGCACCGTGATTTGGCTTTCGAGATCGAAGATCTTGTTTACCTCCGTGTCTCTCCTATGAAAGGTACTCGTCACTTCGGTATCAAAGGGAAGCTTGCCCCTAGATACGTGGGACCTTTCAAGATTGTCAGCAAGAGAGGCGACCTCGCCTATCAACTCGAGCTTCCTTCAAACTTTGCAAATGTTCATGACGTGTTCCATGTCTCTCAGCTTCGAAAGTGCTTCAAGACTCCTGACCGCACCATCAACTTCGAGGACATTGAGCTCCAAGAAGATCTCTCTTATCGTGAGCACCCAGTTGCTATTCTTGAAGAGACTGAACGCAAGACTCGCAACAAAGTCAATCAAATTTCTCAAAGTCAAGTGGTCACACCATTCCGACCGTGAAGCTACCTGGGAACACGAGGATCACCTCCGTTATGAGTACCCGGAGTTCTTTCAGTCCTAGATCTCGGGACGAGATCCTTTCATAGTGGTGGAGTGTTGTAACACCCCGGATATAACTTTCCCAATTTGTACTCCAACTCTTGCCGTTTCCGGCGTTAAGTTATATTTATTTCTCGGGTTCGGGTCTTTGTCTCCGTGTGTTGTTTTCGTTTTCATGCATCTCATATCATGTCATCATGTGCATTGCATTTGCATACGTGTTCATCTCATGCATTCGAGCATTTTCCCCGTTGTCCGTTTTGCATTCCGGCGCTTCATTCTCCTCCGGTGGTCATTTCTAGCTTTCTTTCGTGTGTGGGGATTAAACATTTCCGGATGGACCGAGACTTGCCAAGCGGCCTTGGTTTACTACCGGTAGACCGCCTGTCAAGTTTCGTATCATTTGGACTTCGTTTGATACTCCAACGGTTAACCGAGGGACCGAAAAGGCCTCGTGTGTGTTGCAGCCCAACACCCCTCCAATTTGGTCCAAAACCCACCAAACTCTGCTCCATGTCCTAGAGAGTTCGATCATGATCGCATGGCCGAAAACCACACCTCATTTGGACTCTCCTAGCTCCACTTATGCCTATAAATAGCCCCACCGTTTTCGGATCATCTCCCCCTCTCGAAACCCTAAAAATCGGATCCGCCGCGCACCGGACGTGTCCGGCCACGCCGGACTTTGTCCGCCCCACCGCCGCAGCCAACCGCCTCCCGCCACGTGGCCCGCGCCACTCGCCTCCGCCGCCGGCCCGCCAGGCCCATCCCTGGCCCCCGCGCCGCCTCGTCCGGGCTGCCGCCTCCTCGCCCGAGCGCCGCCGCCTCTCTCCTCCGTCCCCGCGCCCGGTGGCCGGAGCCGCCCCGCCACTCGATGCCGGCGACCGCCGCACCTCGCCGCCGCCCCGCCCGGCGCCGAGCCCGCGCCGCCGCCCGGCCGCCACCGACCTCGCCATCGCCGCCGCTACCCCGCCGCGCCTCGGATCCGGCCGGCCCCGCCGTCCGGCCTCCTCCTCTCCAAGCTCCGGCGATCCCGGACGAACTCTGGCGAAGAATCCGGCGACCTCGAAGTCCGTGCCCGTGAACAGTGATTCCAGATCTGGATCTGGAGATATTTTCGGTTGACTTTTTCGTCCCTAACCCTAATTCTTATGTCTACTTTGACCGGCCGTATCTTTGCATCCGTAGCTTCCGTTTTGGACATATAGTATATCAAAATGTTCGTCTCGATGAGTACATCATTTCATTCCATTGCATCATTTTCATTTGAGCTCATCTTGATGCTCGAAATGCTGTTAGAGGGCTTCGTGAGTTAATTGTCAGATCTGCTAGTTCATCTTAGAACTTTTGTCATTTTTGCCCATGATTATTGTGTGCATGATATGCCTGTGAAGTCCTTCATATGTTTTGTTAAGGATTTTCTTCTTTCCAGAGGTGCAACCATGCATTTTTAGGATGTGTGTGGTGACTTGTGCAAACTTGCAAGTGGCACCCGTAAATCAGTTTTCAGGGGACTTAGTAGTTTTCACTAAGTCTGGGATTATTAGTTCATGATGGCCATATGTTCAGTTGTTTCCTAGTGATCCGTGCCTCTTTTGAGGATGATCAGTAAAGGAGTTTTGTTAATCTTGTTATGTCTATTCCATCCATGTTCTTTTTTGCAATTATGGCACCCTAGCTTGAGTCAATCGAGCTCTACTTTTGCTTCGTTGTGAATCTGGCAGATCGGTCAACTTGTTTGCGATTTTGCCGATGTTATTGTAGTTGATCCGTGCATGCTATGCCATTGTTCTTGCCATTTCTAAGCTTGCATTTTTGCCTTCTTAATGGATGTATGCTTTCTTGCCATGACTTGCACCGTGGTGAGTGCATCGAGCTCGTTTACGTGCTTCGTGAGTTATAATTTTCAGCAATGTCTCAGTTTTCACTAAGTCTGAAAACTGATTGTGTTTTAGCTATGTTCGTGTGCCCGTTAGTATATTTTGTGAACCCTTTTGGCCCCAGGTCACTTTGGGTCTTTTGTTAAGATTGTTGAGTAGCTCCATGCCATGTTCTTACTTGTCTTAATTAGGTCATGTATTCATGTTGTTTTGCTGCTCCGAAGAGGGCTTCGTGATCTGAAAATTTCAGACAGTGTGATTTCACTAAGTCCGAATCAGCTTTGCATTTGCGGTTTTTGCCATGCTTGTTTGACCTCTTATGATGAATTGGCCGTAGCTCAGTCGCTAGACTTTTGTTAAGATCTTGTGTGCATCCCTGCCATGTATTTTTTTGTCATGTTTGGTGGCTGTAGCATGTTCATTTCATTGCATTTAGATGCCTACTTGCTGTAAATCGCAGACCGGTGTCAATTTTGAATCGATTGCCATTTCCAAACCGTAACTCCGATTCCGGCGTTCTTTACATCGTTTTCAAGCGATTTCATATTCATCTTTCCGGTTGGCACCCTTGGAATTCCAAGTTGGGACCAGGTTCATGCAATTTCCTGTCATATCTTGCATTTTGCATCCCGCATCGCATCCCGCATAGCATATCATCATTGCATATATCGCTTGGTCCTTGCACGTGGTTGATTGTTGTCCTTGTTGCCTGTTTGTCTTGTTTGGGTATGCCGGGAGACGAGTTCACTAACGAGGAGCCCGTTGAGTTTGCTCTTGAGGATCCAGTCAACTTTGACAACTGTGCAGGCAAGATGATCATACCCTCGAAATCACTACTATCTTTGCTATGCTAGTTTGCTCGCTCTTTGCTATGCCAATGCTATGATGCCTACCTTTTGCTTGTCAGCCTCCCAAATTGCCATTTCAAACCTCTAACCCACCATTGTCCTAGCAAACCGTTGATTGGCTATGTTATCGCTTTGCTCAGCCCCTCTTATAGCGTTGCTAGTTGCAGGTGAAGATTGGAGGCCGTTCCTTGTTGGAACATTTACTTACTTGTTGGGATATCATTAAATTGCTATGTTATCTTAATGCATCTATACACTTGGTAAAGGGTGGAAGGCTCGGCCTCTCGCCTAGTGTTTTGTTCCACTCTTGCCGCCCTAGTTTCCGTCATATCGGTGTTATGTTCCCGGATTTTGCGTTCCTTACGCGGTTGGGTTATAATGGGAACCCTTGACTGTCGCCTGAATAAACTCCTCCAGCAGTGCCAACTTGGTTTTACCATTTGCCACCTAGCCTTTCCCTGGGTTCTGCAGACTCAAGGGTCATCTTATTTTAACCCCCCAGGGCCAGTGCTCCCTCTGAGTGTTGGTCCGAACCGGGCAGCCTGCGAGGCCACCTCGGGGAAACTTGAGGGTTGGTTTTACTCGTAGCTTGACCTATCTGAGTGTGCCCTGAGAACGAGATATGTGCAGATCCTATCGGGATTTGTCGGCACATTCGGGCGGTGTTGCTGGTCTTGTTTTAACCTGTCGAAGTGTCTTGAGTTACCGAGATACCGAGCCTGATCGGAACGTCTTGGAAGGAGGTCTATTCCTTCGATGACCGTGAGAGCTTATCATGGGCTAAGTTGGGACTCCCCTGCAGGGATTGAACTTTCGAAAGCTGTGCCCGCGGTTATGGGCAGATGGGAATTTGTTAATGTCCGGTTGTAGATAACTTGAACCTTAACTATTTAAAATGAGTCAACTGAGTGTGTTACCGTGATGGCCTCTTCTCGGCGGAGTCCGGGAAGTGGACACGGTGTTGGAGTTATGCTTGCGCAGGTTGTTCCTCTAGTTTCTCGCTCGTGCTTTGCCTCCTCTTCTCGCTCTCTTTTGCGAATAAGATAGCCACCATATATGCTAGTCGCTTGCTGCAGCTCCACATATATTTGCCTTACCCTTCCTATAAGCTTAAATAGTCTTGATCGCGAGGGTGCGAGATTGCTGAGTCCCTGTGGCTCACAGATACTATAACTCCAGATGCAGGTCCAGGTGATTCCGCTCCAGGTGACGAGTATGAGCTCAAGTGGGAGTTCGACGAAGACTCTCAGCGTTACTACGTGTCTTTTCCTGATGATCAGTAGTGGTGCCTAGTTGGGGTTTGATTCGGGGCCTTGTCGCATGTTGGGTTCTCTTTTATTTTGGCGCCGTAGTCGGGCCATGAGTGTTTGGATGATGTAATGTTATTTATGTACTTGATGACGTGGCGAGTGTAAGCCAACTATGTTCTCCCCTTTATTGTTCATATTACATGGGATGTTGTGAAGATTGCCTAACTTGCGACATATGCCTTCAATGCGATTATGTCTCTAAGTCGTGCCTCGACACGTGGGAGCTATAGTCGCATCGAGGGTGTTATATACATGACGTGTACAGGGCGATAAGTGGCGAGAGCGTGTGTGAAGAAGCACCCCTGCAGGGTTATCATTATCTATTCGAATAGCCGGATTCCTCGGATATGGAAACTTGGACCCCTTGCATAGTTCATAGACAAGTGAAAGTGGATACTCTAAAATGCGCAAGATAAGCGTGAGTGCTATGGATGGCCTTCTCGTAGGGAGACGGGAGCGGATCCATAGTGGTGTATTGATATGGTGAATTGTGGACTCATGTGCGCCACCTCAAAAGAGTTACTTGCAGTCGTAGTTCAGGTTAGCCACCGAGTCAAAGCTGGCTTGCTGCAGTTAACTCCACCACCCCTTTGTTGATACCGATGCATATGTAGATAGTTCTGATGTAAGTCTTGCTGGTACATTTGTACTCACGTTTGCTTATTTTATGTTTTGCAGAGAGACTTCAGTCTCGCTAGTAGTTCCGCTTGGACTTCGACGTTTAGCTTGTTACCTCAGTACGATCTTGTGCCCTCGGCAGGATCTGGTAGATAGTCAGGCTTCTCAACCTTTTTCATTTGTAGATGTCTGTACTCAGACATGTTAAGCTTCCGCATGTGCTTTGACTTGTATGCTCTGAATGTTGGGTCATGAGACCCATGTTTGTAATATCTCGCTCCTCGGAGCCTAATGAATAAATACTTGAGTCGTAGAGTTATGTTGTGATCCATGTTGTATTTACACATATCGAGCATATTGTGTGTATGGTTGAAATGCTTGGTATGTATGGGATCCGACAATGTAGTTGTTTATTCTTGGCAGCCTCTCTTATGGGGAAATGTAGTCTAGTGCTTCCATTAGCCATAGTAGTCCGCTACAGCCCGGTTCACCGGAGTCCTACTAGCCCAGCACTACTGCTCAGGACACTTGACTGGCCGGCATGTGTTTCACCTCGTTCCTGTGTCTGTCCCTTCGGGGAAATGTCACGCGGTGACATCCGGAGTCCTGCCTAGCCTGCTACAGCCCGGGTTACCGGAGTCCTGTTAGCCCAGTGCTACAGCCCGGATTCACACGCTGTTGACCGACATGCTCGAGGTTGATTCATGTATGCCTGTCCCCATGGGTTAGTGCCGCTTTGGGTTCACGACTAGCCATGTCGGCCCGGGTTCTCTGTCATATGGATACTAGCGACACTATCATATACGTGAGGCAAAAGGCGCAAACGGTCCCGGCCCAGGTAAGGTGGCACCCGTGGGAATACCGTGCGTGAGGCCGCAAAGTGATATGATGTGTTACATGCTAGATCGGTGTGACTTAGGATCGGGGTCCTGACACCACACACCTACGTGTGGGCAAAACAACTAATGCCCACACACATATTTTTTTCCCTCCTGAACCCTCTCACACGCGTGCGTGTGGGCGAAGTTGATAACGCCCACACGTCCGTATGTCAGGCCTCGTACCCTTCTGGTCCCGCACGCGACGCATGATGCCCACCGCGCGCCCGCAGTTGCCATGGTCCAGACCCTCGTCCATGTTCGTTTATATGCAGTTGCCATGTCGCTGAATTATGGTTGCCATGTCGGACAACTGCAGTTGCCATGGTTGCTCAACTGTAGTTGCCATGTATGGTCTGATCTAATGTATTGCCATGATTTCATAACTTTAGGAGTTGCCACATACTAACACTAGGCAGTTGAGAGAGTTGCCATGTGCTCACAAGCATGCTAGGGCAGTTGCCATGTAAAAAAGAAGAGTTGCCATCTGCTTACGTGCACGTTAGGGCAGTTGCCATGTACGTGCACGTTGGGGCAGTTGCCATGTACCATGCAAAAACACATGGCAACTCGGTAAAAGACAGTTGCCATCTGCTTACGTGCACACTAGGCAGTTGCCGTGTACTCTGCAAAAACACATGGCAACTCGGGTAAAAAAAGAGAGTTGCCACCTGCTTATAAAGCACACTAGAGCCAGTTGCCATGTGCGCTGCAAAAATACATGGCAACTAGCAGTTTACGTGTGGGAGAGGAGGCGGGCGTGTGGGCGAGATGGCAAATGCCCACACACCAGCCCTTGTGCGTGACTGAAAACTGGTGTGTGGGTGAACTGCTAAACGCCCACACACGGCCCCTCCGTGTGATAAAACGAATGTGTGGGCGAACTATGCCACACACCACACACACGCCTTGTCCTACGTGGCACAGAAAATCAGCCAGATTGTGTCAAAATTCGTGCATATAGTACTGGACGGTGATGAATGCGTGTGGTCGAGATAGTCAACGCCCACGCGTGTGGGCGTTAACATTTCCGTTATTTATTTATTCTTCTTTTATGTTTTTGGCTGTGTGCATCTCAATATCTTGATATTGTATCGTTCTAGAGACCGGGTATGATCTTGATATTAATGTGTTAACTTTTATTATTGTTAGTGTTTTATTCATATTAAAAAATGCAGTTAGAAGAAGGAAAAAAGGGAACAGCCTTACGCATATCAAATTATCAACCTGTCATAAAAGTGACCAGCCAACCAACATGTATAGTGAAAATAGAAGGCACTTGTCACAATCGCAAGACTGCACCCAGCTTGTTGCCATCAGAAAGGTTGTTTGAACTCAGACCTCGTACAGCACCGCTGTTCTTTGGTCGTACGAGCATGTGAGGTCCTTTGGCAGTAAACCATGTGAGCGTACAGCGAGCCAACAACACCTCGTAATCGTCTTCTTGAACTTCTTTCCTCTTTCCCGTTTCGAAAAAAAAACTTCTTTCCTCTTTCGATGCTACGCTGGTACTAGTGGCGAGATTCGTTTTTTAGATGCTAGCGGTGAGCATTGGTCTGTCAAGATTGATTTTTACCGACTTCATCGTCTATTCATCTCATTGCAAAGATAATGAAGAACTGAGAGAACAGGTATCATGAAACTGAAGGGATTGTGGAGCAAAGAGGGCACCTATTGGAAGATTCCAGCAGGAGAAAATGAGCACGACCCCGAGCGGCTCCGGCAGCACCAGCGCCGTCGCCGGAAAGGAAACCAGCGGCGTAGGAGCCTACACTGACAAAAACAAGAAGTCATGCAGCAGCCCAATGACGTTTGTAAGCCATGAAGATTGGCAAGGGCTTGCCTTCTCAGGGGCCGCCCATTTCTCGAGGTTTTGCAGCGTGTGCTTGATGGACTTGACGAGAACCCCGACCTAGAGACCAGCAGCACAGATCAGGGAAGAGCTTGGCTAAACGAAGCACGAACCGTCTGTTAATACCTCGTCCCTGAAGGATTCAGTCCGGTGCTTGCCGAGGTCGTCGTGGAGCGCGTCGAAGATCTCCTCCTCCTTCTCCGTCAGGAGCCTGATGAGCCCCTTGAGCTGCGACCGCCTCCATGAGAGGTCCTTGGTCCTGCCGCTCTTGTACACCACTCGCAGGCTGCTCACCAGGCTCCCCAAGCCAATGGCCGGCTTCTCCTCCATGGTTCCCGTGGATGGATGGATGGATGCAAGGGGCGTGCACCAGCGTAGCTTGGCTTGAGCTGAGCATATGCGGGCGACCCAACGTGTGTTAAATAGGCAACCAGCCGGAGCGAGGCAGACAGACTGGTAGTGTGTCGTGGTTCATGCGGAGCGAACAGGGCAGTTTATGGACCGTGATTACCCAAATCCACAATTTCTTTTGCGGGAACCCAAATCCGCATTAACTTGAGGAGTTGGGGCCTTTTAAATATACTGAGTTGTACAGTACACGGACTGAACTCGTAGTCGCTCTTAATAATATTTTGATTCATCAGGAGATTATTTGGTTCAGCAATCTATGTGAGCATCTCCAGCCGCGTCCCCAACATGTCCTCATTAGGCGATTTTTTTACGCCAACATTTAAAAATCGGTCCAGTCACGTCCTAGGAGCCCGTTTTTGGTCGGTTTGGGCCGAAACTAGCGCCGGCGGACCCAGGCCGAATCCGACGCGCTGGGGGCGCCGGGGGTGCTTGGAAAGCGATTTGACGCGAACAGGGATGGGTCCGTCGAGTCAGCAAGACGCCACATGTCCTCATTAGGCGATTTTTTTACGCCAACATTTAAAAATCGGTCCAGTCACGTCCTAGGAGCCCGTTTTTGGTCGGTTTGGGCCGAAACTAGCGCCGGCGGACCCAGGCCGAATCCGACGCGCTGGGGGCGCCGGGGGTGCTTGGAAAGCGATTTGACGCGAACAGGGATGGGTCCGTCGAGTCAGCAAGACGCCGCTTCGTCGTCCTCATCGCCTCAATTCTCGCAGGAATCAATGCAAAGGCTGGCCAAGGCTGCCGCGCCGGTCGGCCTCCATTGATGCCCCACGGGCGGCGCAGTGAAGGCGCCACCGACGTGAGTCCCGCCCGCTCCCGCCACACGTCCCGTGACATGCAGCCTCTCCCCGCCCCCGCTGCCGCTATAAAAGACGACCTCCCCGCCGGTGAACGCCACAGCTCATATCCCCCCTCGCGTCCGCCACACAAAGCAGCACTCTCCCTCCTTCCCGCTGACGAGCAAAATGACCGAGAGGTTTCCAGGTGAAGGCGCGGCGGCGAATGGCTTCGGCTGCCGCCATCTCCAAGAGCCGGAGGCGCGCCTCCTCTACGAGGCCGAATACCCAGCGCCCCGGGCATGCGTGTGCCGGGGAGCTGGAAGTTGAGCGCCGGCGGCGTCCCGGTGCCACCGGTGCCCGAAGGGGCGGCAAGGCGGGCCGAGATCGCCCGCATCCGCTCGTCGATGCCGGAGGAGGAGCGGAACGAGCCGGGGTACGCCGCCGACAGTCGCACGCTGTGGATGATGTTCTTCGAGCGTCGCCGCAAAGACCATATCGCCTCCACCAACGGCGTCATCCCTCGCGGGCGCCTCAACGCCGACGGGCGGCGCAAGTGGTGGGGCGTGCCCAGCCGCACCCTCGAGGTCATCCTCAACCACATCGAGACCGGCAACACGCCGCGCCTCGAGTACCCGCCGCGGCCGTCGTTCTCTCACCGCCGTGGCAGCTCCTAGATGCCACAGCGAATGGAGCCAGGGACGTCCTCGTCGTCGGGCTCCGGCTCACTGTCCTTCGGCTCGCCAGCGCTCCGCCCCATCAAGCCGAAGCCGGAGGAGACGCCGCTACGACGCCGCACCCGCAGCGGCGCCCTCGTCATCAACGAGGGTGCCCGCCCCTCCCCGCGCTCCCTCCGCTTGGTCCGGCCCAAGCCCGAGCCGGGATTGCTTCCCGTCAAGCCGGAGCACGTCGACATGGTGTCCCCCGACAACGAGGCCGCCCAAAAATGGGCAAAGGACTACGTCCGCGAGCAGGTGCACCGCCAGCGCCGGGCATACGCGAAGCTCCAGGCTCGGCGCCGTGGGCGCGAGGAGGGAGGCGTCATCATCCTCGACAGCGACGCCGAGGACGAGGCCGGGCCGTCCAGCGCCCCACCTCGCGTCGGCAACCCTGGCCAGGGGTGCACCAGGGACGGCGGCGGCTCCGGCGGGGCGCGCGCAATGACGACGATGGCGGCGGTGACTACATCCGTTTCTACAGGCTTCTCGGCATGTAGATGGCGGGCGATGGACGCGGCGCAGTGGCTAGGCCAGTTTGGCATAGTAGTAGGCGTAGTTTGCATATTTTATCATTTTTTTTTACAAATTTCAATGAAATTTCGCCAAGTTTGTGCTAGATCTCCGAGTTTGCACAAATTTGTATGAAGTATCGCCGAGCTCGCGCGATATTGGCGGCGACCTGGGGGCGACACCTGGGAACGGAGTCGCCCCATGCGCCAAGCTAGCGCCAATTCGTTCCCAGGCGGCTCTTTTTCGGCACTCTGGGGGCCGAACGGCTGAAGATGCTCTGAATGATGGTTGTTGAAAGGTGACCAAATCACCTCTTATCTCCACAAATTTTCTTATGAAGAAAAAAAACTATTCATTCCACCACTCGAAAATCCGTCTATGCCGAGTGTTGACACCTTTCTTGTTTCCTTTTCGGTGGGCATTCAGTAAAGAATATATGTGCCGAGTATAACCCTCGGCAAACTCAAAACTCGGCAATGAATGGATTTTGCTGAGAGCACGCTAAAAAAACTGGGCCTACTGCTTTTGTCACTAAAGGCATTTTCAACGTTGACCCGCAAATTTGCTTTAGCATCCGTCTATGGACACTGATTCTAGAGACGGCCATATAACGCTAGCCGCATATGTCCGCTTACATTTCAAACAACGTGTCAATTAACCGGACAGAATTCATGCAAACACGACGATTTTCATCAAAGTTTGGATAGAAAATAGCTCAAATCATCCATACATAGCACAGAAATAAGTCTAGCACAACAATAGTTCAAATTCAACAAGATTAGTGGATGTTCAACAAGTTTTCCAAAAATGGATCATGTCGTCTCATACATACTGCCCCTCCAGTTTCATCCAACAATGTGTGTGTGTGTGCGCGCGCGTGTGTGTGTAAATGGACGTCCCTCTGTCTTGTGGCATATCACCGCAGGAGTGCGGGCCACATAATGTGTAGATCAACATTGAGTGAATGATTCAATCAACAAGTTGAGCAAGAAGAAGCAAAACTTACAATCACCTTTGCCGCTTGGAGTGACCACCTTGTCTCCAGCAGACCATCCGCGTCACAAAACTTGGTGATGGAGGTCTAGATGGCGTACCATCGATACGATAACAATCCCACGTTGCGTTGTTGGATGATGTGCATGTCGTAGGGCGCAATGTGCTGTCGCACGTGAAACGAATCATGCACGCACTACTAGAAGGTCCCTCTTTGCTCCTGCCTACGACATCCATAGATACGGCCAACCACACATCGCACAACAACTCATCCCCCATGGTCGAGTACCCCACCGTCCTTTGTACTCTAAAAGGACGACATGGCATTCGAAAACTAGCTCAATGGCATTTGAGTGAACACCTATGGGCGTGGTGTACCTAACTACGGACGGGTCCTGGGTGGACGACGTCGTCGTGAAAGGAGAGCAGGTGCGTCGGTGCTGGTTGCGGAGGTCTGACAATGCCAGTGTGCCGGCCGAAGAGGTACAGTGGCGGCGTTGAAGGGGGAGGGTGCGTATGCAAAGCAAGAGGGTAGGGGCAGAATGGAAGAAAATGGGATCTGGAGGGGGATTTAGTGAGCTAGTGGTGTTGGAGTCCTACGTGGCTACTGTCAGGACTCTCGCAACCCCTCCCCCCTCCACTTTGCTTCCGGTTTGCGACAAAAAGTGCGTCTGGACCACTCGACGGACCGATACAGACCCGTGTTGGATGACACAACACGTCCGGACATATGTGGGCAATTTGAGGGTCAGCGTTGAAGATGTCCTAAAGGAACTCAGCAAAGACGTTGGCATGTGTCCCTCACCCCCACGGCTGACTGCTCTATGACTGCAGGGCTCTCTTTGCGGAGTGTTGGCTAACGGACACTTGAGAACAAAGCCAACAAAATCATTTCAAAGTTGAAATAGACAGTTGACAAAGGTTTTTGTTGGGGAACGCAGTATTTCAAAAAAATTCCTACGATCACGCAAGATCTATCTAGGAGATGCATAGCAACGAGAGGGGAGAGTGTGTCCACGTACCCTCGTCGATCGAAAGCGGAAGCATTAAGTAACGCGGTTGATGTAGTCGAACGTCTTCGCGATCCAACCGATCAAGTACCAAACGCACGACACCTCCGCGATCTGCACACGTTCAGCTTGATGACGTCCCTTGAACTCTAGATCCAGCTGAGGCCGAGGGAGAGTTTCTTCATCACGATGGCGTGTTGACGGTGATGATGAAGTTTCCGATGCAGGGCTTCGCCTAAGCACTACAACAATATAATCGTGGTGGAAATCTGTGGAGGGGGGCACCGCACACGGCTAAGATCAACTTGTGTGTCTATGGGGTGCCCCCCTCCCCCGTATATAAAGGAGTGGAGGAGGGGGAGGGCCGACCTCCTAGGGCGCGCCCCAAGGGGGGATTCCTACTCCTACTAGGAGTAGGTTTCCCCCCTTTCCTAGTCCAACTAGGAGGGGGAAGGAAGGAAAGAGGGAGAGAAGGAAAGGCCGGGGCTGATACGTCTCCAACGTATCTATAATTTTTGATTGTTCCATGCTATTATATAATCTATTTTGGATGTTTAATGGGTTTTAATATGCACTTTTATATTATTTTTGGGACTAACCTATTAACCGAAGGCCCGGTGCAAATTGTTGTTTTTTGCCTATTTCAGTGTTTCACAGAAAAGTAATATCAAACGGAACGAAACCTTCGCGAGGATCTTTCTTGAAACAAACGCAACCCTGGAGACTTGGAGTACAAGTCTGAAAGTCCGCGAAGCTTCCACGAGGCAGGGGGCGCACCCAGGGGTAGGAGCACCTCCACCCTCGTGGGCCCCACGGAGCTCCACCGACCTACTTCTTTCGCCTATATATACTTTATACCCTGAAAACATCAGGTGGAGCCACGAAACCACTTTTCCACCGCTGTAACCTTCTGTACCCGTGAGATCACATCTGGGGACCTTTTCCGGCGATCTGTCGGAGGGAGATTCGATCATGGAGGGCTTCTACATCACCACCATAGCCTGTCCGATGATGTGTGAGTAGTTTACCATAGACCTTCAGGTCCATAGTTATTAGCTAGATGGCTTCTTCTCTCTCTTTGATCTTCAATACAAAGTTCTCCTCGATGTTCTTGGAGATCTATTCGATGTAATACTTTTTGCGGTGTGTTTGCCGAGATCCGACGAATTGTGGGTTTATGATCAAGATTATCTATGAACAATATTTGATTCTTCTCTGAATTCTTATATGCATGATTTGATATCTTTGCAAGTCTCTTCAAACTATCGGTTTAGTTTGGCCTACTAGAGTGATCTTTCTTGCAATGGGAGAAGTGCTTAGCTTTGGGTTCAATCTTGCGGTGTCCTTTCCCAGTGACAGCAGGGGTAGCAAGGCACGTATTGTATAGTTGTGATCGAGGATAAAAATATGGGGTTTATATCATATTGCTTGAGTTTATCCCTCTACATCATGTCGTCTTGCCTAATGTGTTACTCTATTCTTATGAACTTAATACTCTAGATGCATGCTGGATAGCTATCGATGTGTGGAGTAATAGTAGTAGATGCAGAATCGTTTCGGTTTACTTGACACAGATGTGATGCCTATATTCATGATCATGCCAAGATATTCTCATAACTATGCTCTTTTCTATCAATTGCTCGGTAGTAATTTGTTCACCCACCGTAATACTTGCTATCATGAGAGAAGCCACTAGTGAAACCTATGGCCCCCGGGTCTACTTTACATCATATAAGTTTCCGATCTATAAATCTAGTTTACTATTTATTTTGCAATTTTTATTTTCCAATCTATATAACAAAAATACCAAAAATATTTATCTTATTATCTTTATCATATATCACGTTTGCAAGTGGCCGTGAAGGGATTGCCAACCCCTTTATCGCGTTGGTTG
>NC_053024.1:625813900-625837194 GCF_003073215.2 Triticum urartu
CGAGTACCTGGAGAAGCTTCAGGATCATGCCGGGCGCATGTGAGATGAGATGTGGGATGGATCGAACTATGTACGCTTGAGTACGCTTAATGACGGTTGAACTATGTACTTATGGTTGAACTATGCTTACGTATGTGTACGCTTATTATCTATGTCTGAGTATGTTAAATATTCTGCCAAATTTTGGTAAAAATTACAACAGGGGACCAATAAACTAGGATGGAGGTAGTACGTCAATCACACACGGTTCCCAAAATTGGAATCGTGTGCAATGACTATCATTTTGCCTGCTGCGTCAATCACACACGGTTCGCCCTAGCAAACCGTCACCCCAAAAATTGTTTGTGGGACAGAAAACCCTCACCGCCCAATTCAAAAAAGAAAAAAGAAAACCCTCACCATCCCCACATCACAAAAACCCTCACCCCGCCCGCCACCCACCTCGGCCCCTCCGGTACTTTCCCCATTCACACCTGCACAAGCTCCTCTGTGTCTATGCTCAGGTGGAAGTGGCCTCGGCAGCGAGGAGCTCAGGCGGCGGCGCGTGGGGCGAGCACAGTGTGGCGGCTACGGCGTGCAGCAGAGCAAACAGGGAGGGGGAGAAGGAGCAGGAGCTCACAACGAGTGCAGAGGGCGTCGAAATGGGCTTGGGGAAGGATTGGAGTTGGCGGGGCGGCGAAGTCGATCTCGCCGTCGGAAGGTTGAAGACGAGCCCAGGGTCGAGGCTGCAGTGTGTCCTGGGTCGCCTGGTTCGGGGAGGGAAGGCGACAATGGTGGCTACGCGTGCGGGCTGCGGCGGCCGGCGGTTGCTCTCGGATGGAGCTCAGGGAGGAGCTAGGGGGTGAGGGAGAGACCAAAGAGATGGGGGAGTGAGGGAGGAGGTCTGTGGGGCTTCTCCAGGCACGTCGGATGGGCTCGGGGGCGCCTCCGTGGCAAGCAGGAGGTGGAGCTCCTGTGTGCGCTGCTGCTGGCACGCAGCTGCTTCAGGGCGAGGGGAGGGAGACGACGGCAGGGTGCTGGCGGGCTGGGCCGCCTACTTGGGCTGCCAGGTAAGTGGCCAGGTAGGTTTTTCATCTCTCTCTGGTTTTCTATTTTCTGTTTTTCTGTTTTGTTTTAATTATTTTTCCACTGATTCAAATTCAAAGTAAATCAAAGCAGGGCAAAACCTTCTAAATATTTGTATGTTGCCATTATGGACTTTTCCAAAGGTACATAAAAAATTTCAGGGCCTTTTGAAATATATTCTATATAAAATAAATATAATCCAAAAGTCAAATACTTATTGATTTAATTTCAAAGGCCCAAAATAAATATCCTTGAGACTCCAAAAATATTGGTTTGAGTTTTACTTCTTCCCAATATTTTTATAGCTTAACATGAACATTTTCTTGGGTTTGTTTGAAGCAATTTTTAATGTTGATCATTTTTAGAAATGATCTCTGAGGCTTTCCACATTCCCCAATTCAAATTTTAAAGGAATTTAAACATGATGCATGGATGCCACTCACTGATGCAACTAATTACAAAGCAGAATTCTAGGGTTGTGACATAAGCAATCATTAACAAGACCGGTAATCGTCATTGCAATTTCATACGAGGGAGAGGCATAAGCTAACATACTTTATCTTCTTGGATCATATGCACTTATGATTGGAACTCTAGCAAGCATCTGCAACTACTAAAGATCATTAAGGTAAAACCCAACCATAGAATTAAAGCATCAAGTCCCCTTTATCCTATACGCAACAACCCCCTTACTCGGGTTTATGCTTCTGTCACTCAAGCAACCCACTATAAGAGAATCATGAATGTATTGCAACACCCTACAACGGGAATACCTCACGCTTGCGCGACACGGAGGGCACAATAGGACAACACCAAAATAAAACATACAACTCATACCAATCTAGATCATCAATCAACCCAAAGACAAAATATATCTACTCAAAACATCATAGAATGTCAACACATCATTGGATCATAATATGTGTCATAAAGCACCATGTTCAAGTAGGGATTACAGCGGGGTGCGGGAGAGTGGATCGCGTAAAAGAGATGAGGATGATGATGATGGTGATGTTGATGAAGACGATCACCGCGGCGATGATTCCCCTGCCGATGGCACTCCAACGCCACCAAGAGAGAGGAGGAGAGGTTCTCCCCCTTGTGCTTCCTCCTCCATGGCCTTCATGGCATTGATGGCCCCTCCGGGATCCTCCTCCATGGCCTCCGGTGATGATGGGCCACTCCAGCAGGGTACCAGAGAGGGCCTAGATTGATTTCTCGTGGCTGTAGAGGCTTGCGGTGGCGGAACTTCCGATCTAGGTTATTTTCTGGGGTGTTTCTGTATTTATAGGAATTTTTGGCGTCGGTTTCACTTCAGGGGGGTCTCTGAGTCGTCCACGAGATATGGGCCCATGCCCAGGGGGGTAGGGTGCGCCCCCCATCCTCGTGGATAGCTCGGCACTCTTCTGGCCCAACTCTTTTACCCCAGGGGCTTCTTTTGGTCCATAAAAAATCATCAAAAATTGGCACGTTAATTGGACTCCGTTTGGTATTCCTTTTCTGCGATACTCAAAAACAAGGAAAAACTGAAACTGGCACTAGGCTCTAGGTTAATAGGTTAGTCCCAAAAATTATATAAAATAGCATATAAATGCATATAAAACATCCCAGATGGATAATATAATAGCATGAGTACTTCATAAATTATAGATACGTTGGAGACGTATCAACATCCCCAAGCTTAATTCCTGCTCGTCCTCGACTAGGTAAATGATAAAAGAAATAATTTATGAAGTGTGAATGCTAGCAGGTGCACAAGTTTGATCAATGATAATTTCAATCACCTTTTCTAGCATCATTATATGTCATAACAGTAGCCCATCTCATAAAACTTTTAATGATTAAGTAACAAGCTATTCACATGTTAAAGTATAGATCATAAACTTTCTTGAGAACTAACAAACCATGCTCTTAGTCATAAAAAAATTGCAATTAATCTTATTTTCAAGAAGGGTCTTTGTAAGAGCTTTGATTCAGCAAACTCCACATACTCAACTATCATTTAATCTTTCACAATTGCTAACACTCACACAATAATTATGGGTATGGAGTTTTAATCCTACACAGAGAAAGTAAGGGGCTTATAGTGTTGCCTCCCAACCTTTTACCTCAAGGGTAATGTCAACAATAATAGTTCATGGAAACTTACATCTAATTGGATATATATATCAGGATCTTTCCAACACAATGTGCTTGCCAAAGGATAAAATGTAAAAAGGAAAGGTGAAGATCACCATGACTCTTGCATAAGGTATAAAACAAGAATAAAAGATAGGCCCTTCGCAGAGGGAAGCAGAGGTTGTCATGTACTTTTATAGTTGGATGCACAAAATCTTAATGCGAAAGAACGTCACTTTATATTACCACTTGTGATATGGACCTTTATTATGCAGTCCATTGCTTTTATTGCTTTCATATCACAAGATCGTATAAAGCTTATTTTCTCCACACTAATAAATCATACATATTTAGAGAGCAATTTTTATTGCATGCAACAATGACAACTTACTTGAAGGATCTTACTCAATCCATAGGTAGATATGGTGGAATCTCATGGCAAAACCGGGTTTAAGGATATTCGGAAGCACAACTAGTGTCTCTACTTGGTGCAAAGAATGTGGCTAGCATGAGGGGGAAAGGCAAGCTCAACACGTTGGATGATCCATGACAATATAATGTTTTGAATATAGGAAAACATAACCCATAAAGTTGTCTTCCTTGTCCAACATCAACTTTTCAGCATGGCATATTTTAATGAGTGCTCACAATTACAAAAGATGTCCAAGATAGTATATTTATATGTGAAATCTCTCTTCCTTCAATATTCTTTCATCAATTGTTCAAGTGACCAATTCTGCATTTTCTAACTTCCAATAAGAGTACTACCTATATTTATTATGTGTGAAGTCATTACTCCCCATGTTGTAAGCATATGAAACATATTTAAATTCAAATTTATGATATTCAATTCATTCAACCTTTTACTCATAGGATATATGTGAAGCACGTGAGTATATGACAAACTACTCCAAAAAGATATAAGTGAAGAATACTGAGTAGTCAAATAATTAAATAGCCATGGGAGGATTCTTCTTCATTAAAGATTTCAGATCCAATGATTTTATTCAAACAGCAAGTAAAATTGAAAATACTCTCAAAGCAAGACACATATCATGTGACGAATAAAAATATAGCTCCGAGTAAGGTATACCTATAGTTTTGAAGACGAAAGAGGGGATGCCTCCCGGGGCATCCCCAAGATTAGGTTCTTGAGTCTTCCTTGAATATTACCTTGGGGTGCCTTGGGCATCTCCAAGATTAGGGTCTTTCCACTCCTCATTTTCGTCATATCGATATCTCACCCAAAGCTTGGAACTTCAATCACACAAAGCTTAACGGAACTTCGTGAGATAGGTTAGTATGATAAAGAGTAAACCATTCATTTTTGTATGTTCAAAGACAAGGTTCATAATTGTTCTCACACAATGCCTACTGTACCCTATCATTCTACAATTTATATTGAGAAATACAAGCCATAGAAACTAGAAAACAAGCAAACTATGCAATGAAAACAGAATCTGTCAGAAACAGAACAGTCTGTAATGATGTGAACAGAAACCATACTTCTGCTACTCAAAAAATTATAAAATAAATTGTGAACGTGAGGAATATGTCTATTAATCTTCTTAAAAAATAATAAACTCCAAAGCACTCTTCTGTAAAAAATTACAGCTAATCTTGTGAGCGCAAAGTTTCTGTTTTTTACAGCAAGATCACATTAACTTTCACCCAAGTCTTCCCAAAGGTCTTACCTGGCACTTTATTGAAACAAAAGCTATAAAAAATGATTACTACAGTATCTTAATCATGTAAACACACAAAAACAGTAAGGTTAAATATTGGGTTGTCTCCCAACAAATGCTTTTCTTTAATGCCTTTTAGCTAGGCATGCTGATTTCAATGATGCTCACATAAAAGATAGGAATTGAAACATAAAGAGAGCATCATGAAGAATATGACTAGCATGTTTAAACCTAACCCACTTCCTATTCCTAGGGATTTTGTGAGCACACAATTTATGGGAACAAGAAACAACTAGCATAGAAAGGCAAAACAAGTATAGCTTCAAAACTTTAAGCACATAGAGAGGAAACTTGATATTATTGAAACTCCTACAAACATGTATTCCTTCCTGATAATAATTTTCAGTAGCATCATGAATGATTTCAACAATATAACCATCACATAAATCATTCTTTTCATGATCTACGATCATAGATATTTTTATACTCTCCACATAAGCAAAATTCTCCTCATTTGGAATAGTAGGAGCAAATTTCTTCTAAATCCACTTTAGAAGATAGTATTATTCATACCCCAAAAGATATAAGTGAACTTCATGGAGCATTCCAAAATTAATATATGCTAACCAATATCCAAGCTCAAAATATATAAGTGAAGCACATGAAGCATTCTATAAAACCATACTCAAAAGATTTAAGTGAAGCACAAAGAGCGATTCTATAAAACCATACTCAAAAGATATAAGTGAAGCACATGAAGTATTATATAAATCAATAAAGGGCTATCTCATACTAGCATGGTTCTTAAAGGAAAAACACAAACACAAAGGACACAAATTATGTGAACAAAACAAAATCCGAGGTATACCGATAATTGTTGAAGAAGAAAGGTGGGATGCCAACAGGGGCATCCCCAAGCTTAGATGCTTGAGTATCCTTAGAATATTTACTTGGGGTGCCTTGCGCATCCCCAAGCTTGAGCTCTTGCCTCTCTTTACTCTTCTCACATCGGTAACTTGTGAGGACCGGTTTTCCAATAAAATATTTATTGAAAAATCAACCATTTTATCAGACCAGTATAGAAAAATCCTCCTTACTGGTAGACAAATTATACACCCTCGATGCGACTATAGCTCCCACATGTCGAGGCACCACTTAGAGACATAATCGCATTGAAGGCATATGTCGCAAGTTAGGCAATCTTCACAACATCCCATGTAATATAGATAATAAAAGGGGAGATAACATAGTTGGCTTACACTCGCCACGTCAATCAAGGTACATAAATAACATTACATCAACCAAACACTCATGGACCGACTACGGCGCCAAAATAAAAGATAACCCAACATGCGACACGGTCCCGATCACCCCCAACTGGGCACCACTACTGATCATCAGGGAAAGACACGTAGTAACGTTGAGAGTCCTCGTCGAACTCCCACTTGAGCTCAAGCGCGTCACCTGGAGCGGAATCATCAGGCCCTGCATCTGGTTTGGAAGTAATCTGTGAGCCACAGGGACTCAGCAATCTCGCACCCTCGCGATCAAGACTATTTAAGCTTAATAGGAAAGGCAAGGTAAATATGTGGAGCTGTAGCAAGCGACTAGCATATATGGTGGCTATCCTGTTCGCAAAAGAGAGCAAGAAGAGGAGGCAAAGCGCGAATGAGAAACTAGAGGACAACCTGCGCAAGCATTACTCCAACACCGTGTTCACTTCCTAGTCTCCGCCGAGAAGAGACCATCACGGTAACTCACACTGTTGATACATTTTAATTAAGTTAAGGTTCAAGTTATCTAAAACCGGACATTAACAAATTCCCATCTGCCCATAACCGCGGGCACGGCTTTCGAAAGTTCAAATCCCTACATGGGAGTCCCAACTTAGCCCATGACAAGCTATCACGGTCAACGAAGGAATAGACCTCCTCCCGAGAAGTTCCGATCAGACTCGGTACCTCGGTTCTTCAAGACACTTCGACAGGTTAAAACAAATCCAGCAACACCGCCTGAATGTGCCGACAAATCCCGATAGAAGCTGCACATATATCTTTCTCAGGGCACACTCAGATTGTCTTAGGTACGGGTAGGCCAGACCAGAGTTGCCCCTGGTGGCCACCGGCAGCTGACAGGTGGACAAACACTCAGAGGAGCACTGGCCCGGGGGGTTTAAAATAAGATGACCCTCGGGCTCTGGAAACCCAAGGGAAAAAGAGGCTAGGTGGCAAATGGTAAATCCAAGGTTGGGCATTGCTGGAAAAGCTTTAATCAAGGCGAACTATCAAGGGGTTCCCATTATAACCCAACCGCGTAAGGAACGCAAAATCCGGGAACATAACACCGATATGACGGAAACTAGGGCGGCAAGAGTGGAACAAAACACTAGGCGAGAGGCCGAGCCTTCCACCTTTACCAAGTATATAGATGCATTAAGATAACATGGCAATATAATGATATCCCAACAAGTAAATAATGTTCCAACAAGGAATGGTCTCCATCTTCACCTGCAACTAGCAACGCTATAAGAGGGGCTGAGCAAAGCGGTAACATAGCCAATCAACGGTTTGCTAGGACATGGTGGGTTAGAGGTTTGACATGAATTTGGGAGGCATGATAAGCAAGTGGTAGGCATCGTAGCATAGGCATAGCAAAAGAGCGAGCATCTAGCAAGCAAAGATAGTAGTGATTTTCGAGGGTATGATCATCTTGCCTGCAAAGTTGTCAGAGTTGACTGGATCCTCGAAAGCAAAACTCAACGGGCTCTCGTTAGAGCAACTCGTCTCCCGGCTCTACCCAAACAAGAAAAACAAGCAACAAGGACACAATCAACCACGTGCAAGGCTCAAACAATATGATGCAAGATGTATGCTATGCGGGATGCAATATGTGATGCATATGCAAGATTTGCAAGGGATGCATGAACCTAGGCCTCAACATGGAAATCCAAGTATGCCACTGAAAGATGAGATGAAATCTCTTGAAAACGATATAAAGAACGCGGAATCGGAGTTACGGTTTGGAAATGGCAAGCAATTCAAATATGACCACGTTCTGCGATTTACAGCAAGTAGCCATCCAAATGCAACAAGATGAACATGCTACAGCACCAAACATGGCATCAAAATACATGGCAGGAATCCATCATGATGCTTAACAAAAGTCTAGCACTGAGCTACGGCCAATTCATCCATTAACAGGTTCAAACAAGCATGGAAAAATGCATTTGACAAACAGATTCTCAGACTTGTGAAATTAACACTTGTCTGGAATTTCAGATCAGATAGCACTCTTGGGAGCATGAAAACTATATGCCACAGGAACTGAACGTGGCAAATTAAAGCATGGCATGGAGCTACTCAAAGATCTTAACAAAAGTCCCTTAGTGACCTTGAGCCCAAAAGGGATCAGAAAATACATTTGCGAGCATATGAACATGGCAAAAACATAATCAGTTCTCAGACTTTGTGAAAACTGGAACATGCTGAACAGATATCAAGTAGGCATGTTTACGAGCTCGATGCACTCACTACAAGCATTCATGACTAAGCATACACCCATCAATAATACACAAAATGCAAGCTAGACATGGCAAGAACAATAGCATAGCATGCACGGATCAACTACAACATCATCGGCAAAATCGCTAACAAGTAGACAATCTGCCCAGATTCACGAAATAGCAAAAGTAGAGCTCGATTGACTCAAGCTAGGGTGCTCCATAATTGCAAACAAAGACATGGATGGATAGAGAACTACAAGATTAACAAAACATCCTTACTGATCATCCTCAAAAGAGGCACGGATCACTAGGAAACAACATGAACATATGGCCATATGAGATAAACAGCCAAGGACTTAGTGGAAATGCTAAGTCCCTGAAATCAGCATTAACAAATGCCTCACTTTGCAAGCTTGTGCTAGTCACCACACACATCACAAAAATACATGGGTTGCACCTCTGGAAAGATGGCAAAACCCTTAACAAAACATATGTAGAGCTCATGGGCATATCATGCACACAATAATCATGGCAAAAATGACAAATATCTAAATGGAGCAGCAGATCTGACAATTATCTCAAGTAGCACTCTTCTAACAGCATTTCGGGCTTCAAGATGAACTCAAATGAAAATGATGCAATGAGATGAAATGATGTACTCTCTGAGATGAACATTTTGATATGCTATATGCCCAAAACGGAGCTACGGATGAGGAGTTACGGCACGATGAACAGGAGCAAATGAATTAGGGTTAGGGAAAATGTCAACCCTCGTTTTGGATCTCAGATCCAGATCCACTGTAGCAGCGGCACGAACTCCGACGATGGCCGGACTACTCGCCGGCGTTGGAGTCGGCCGACGGAGGAGGAGGTAGGCGCGGGGGATGGGGATGGCCGGAGTGGCCGCGGTGCTCGCCGGCGTTGGCGCGGGGTCGGACGCGTCGGTGGCGGCCGGCGGCTCCCGGGCGCCTCGGGCGGCCGGAGTTCGCGAAGGGCGGCGGCGGCGCGGCTCCCGGTG
This sequence comes from Triticum urartu, assembly GCF_003073215.2. Taxonomy (NCBI): domain Eukaryota; kingdom Viridiplantae; phylum Streptophyta; class Magnoliopsida; order Poales; family Poaceae; genus Triticum; species Triticum urartu. The sequence continues at coordinate 625,823,289 of NC_053024.1, forward strand.
GCCGGAGCCGGCGAAGGAGGCGGCGGGCGCTCGGGTGGCGCGGGAGGAAGGAGTCGGGCGGCGGCGCGCCGCTCTGGGCCGCGGGGGCCCTACGCAGGCCGGGCGGGCCGCGCGGCTGAGGCGGCGATGTGGGCGCGGCTCGCCACGCGTGGCGCGCTGCGGTTGGGGCGGCGGCGATGTCCGGTGGCGGGTCGGACGTGTCCGGCGGCGGCGGTTAGAATTTTAGGGTTTCGGGGGAGAAGAAGATCCGGATTCGGAGGGGTTCTATTTATAGGCATAGAGGGAGCTAGGAGAGTCCAAATGAGGTGCGGTTTTCGGCCACGCGATCGTGATCGAACGCTCTAGATGATGGAGAAGAGTTAGGTGGGTTTCGGGCCAAATTGGAGGGGTGTTGGGCTGCAACACACACGAGGCCTTTTCGGTCCCTCGGTTAACCGTTGGAGTATCAAACGAAGTCCAAATGATACGAAACTTGACAGACGGTCTATCGGTAGTAAACCAAGGCCGCTTGGCAAGTCTCGGTCCAATCCGGAAATGTTTAATCCCCACACACGAAAGAAAGGTAGAATTAACCACCGGAGGAGAACGAAGCGCCGGAATACAAAACGGACAACGGGGAAAATGCTCGAATGCATGAGATGAACGCGTATGCAAATGCAATGCACATGATGACATGATATGAGATGCATGACAACACAACAACACACGGAGACAAAACCCGAACCCGAGAAAATAAAATAACTTAAGGCCGGAAACGGCAAGAGTTGGAGTACAATTGGGAAAATCATATCCAGGGTGTTACAACACTCCACCACTACGAAAGGATCTCGTCCCGAGATCTAAAACTGAAAGAACGCCGAGTACTCAGAATGGAGGTGATTCTCGCGTTCCTAGGTAGCTTCACGGTCGGAATGGTGTGACCACTTGACTTTGAGGAATTTGATTGACTTGTTGCGAGTCTTGCGTTCAGTCTCTTCAAGAATAGCAACTGGGTGCTCACGATAAAGAGATCTTCTTGGAGCTCAATGTCTCGAAGTTGACGGTGCGGTCAGGAGTCTTGAAGCACTTTCGGAGCTGAGAGACTGGAACACATCATGAACATTTGCAAAGTTTGAAGGAAGCTCGAGTTGATAGGCGAGATCGCCTCTCTTGCTGACAATCTTGAAAGGTCCCACGTATCTAGGAGCAAGCTTCCCTTTGATACCGAAGCGACGAGTACCTTTCATAGGAGAGACGCGGAGGTAAACATGATCTCCGATCTCGAAAGCCAAATCATAGTGCTTACTATCATAGTAGCTCTTCTGGCGGGATTGGGCTGCTTTGAGGTTATCTCGTATGACTTTGCACATCTCCTCTGCCTCTGTGATTAAGTCATTTCCCAAAAGCTGACGTTCACCGATTTCGGACCAGTTGAGAGGGGTACGGCACTTCCTCCATACATAGAATTTCAAATGGGGCCTTGCCCAAACTTGCTTTGAAAACTGTTGTTGTAGGAGAATTCAGCATAAGGAAGACAATCCTCCCACTTCATGCCGAAGGAGATCACACAAGCCCTGAGCATATCTTCAAAAATCTGGTTGACACGCTCGACTTGACCGCTAGTTTGAGGATGGAAAGCTGTGCTGAAGCGGATGTTGGTGCCCATGGCCTTCTGAAAAGAATCCCAAAATTTGGAGGTAAAGATGCTGCCACGGTCTGAAGAGATCACTTGTGGAATACCGTGTAGAGAGACAATCCGAGAGGTATAGAGTTCCCCCAATTGAGCTGCAGTGATGACTCTTTGATAGGTAGAAAAGTGAGCCACTTTAGTGAGTTTGTCGATGACAACGAATATAGCATCATGCCACGCTTGGACTTTGGAAACCCAAGTCACGAAGTCCATTTCAATGTGGTCAAACTTCCATTCTGGAATGGCAAGAGGTTGGAGGAGACCAGCTGGCCTTTGGTGTTCTGCCTTCACTCTTCTGCAGACATCACATTCATTCACGAATTGAGCAATCTCGCGCTTCATTCGAGTCCACCAATAAGCTTGCTTGAGGTCCTGATACATCTTCGTGCTCCCAGGGTGATGGAGAGGAGAGAATTGTGAGCCTCGTTCATGATCACTTTACGAAGTCACCTTTGGGCACAACAATATCCGATCCTCGAAGAAGAGAGTATCCTTGTCATCAAGGCGGTAGCACTTGTACTTGGTTGACTCTTGGCAATCCCAATCTTCACCTTTTTCACCATAGCATCAAGAAGCTGAGCTTGGCGAATCTGGTCTTCCAAGGTAGAGAGACTTGAAGGTTGGCGAGGAAACCTTGAGGAACAACTTGCAGATTAAGTTTGCGGAAAGCTTCACAAAGCTCGGGTTGATAAGGCTTGAGAATCAGCTGTTGCATAAGCCTTTCTGCTCAATGCGTCAGCAATCACATTGGCCTTGCCTGGAGTATACTCGATACTCGGATTATACTCTTGAATCATTTCGACCCATCGAGTTTGCCTGAGGTTGAGATTAGGCTGAGTGAAGATGTACTTGAGACTCTTGTGATCAGTGAAAATGTCCACTTTTCTTCCCAATAAGAGATGACTCCAGACAAAAGAGCATGCACAACTGCCGCCAACTCGAGATCATGAGTGGGGTAGTTCTTCTCGTTGGGCTTCAACTGGCGAGAGGTATAAGCCACAACTTTCTTCTCTTGCATCAACACTGCGCAAGACCTTGGAGAGAGGCATCGCAAAAGACCTCGTACGGCTTGGATTCATCAGGCGGAGTCAGAACTGGAGCAGTGACCAATTTCTCTTTCAAAGTGTTGAAAGCAATGTCACACTCCGGAGACCAAACGTACTTGACGTGCTTCTGGAGAAGATTTGAGAGAGGCTTCGCGATCTTAGAAAAGTTTTCAACGAATCTTCGACAATAGCTTGCGAGACCGAGGAAGCTACGGAGTTGCTTCACGTTCTGAGGTGGTTCCCAATTCACAATTGCAGACACCTTCTCAGGATTCACCGCAATGCCCTTGGCAGAGATGATATGACCAAGATAAAGAACCTCATCGAGCCAAAATTCGCACTTGGAGAACTTGGCGTAGAACTGGTGTTCCCTGAGCTTATCGAGTACCAAACGCAAGTGCTTGGCATGATCTTCCTTGTTCTTCGAAAAACCAGAATGTCGTCGAGATAGACCAAAACGAAGTCATTGGTGTAGGCGTTGAAGATGAAGTTCATCATGCGAGAGAAAGTCGGAGGAGCGTTGACGAGGCCAAAAGACATGACAGTGTATTCATATGAACCAAAGCTTGTCCTGAAAGCCGTCTTGGGAATATCTTGCTCACGGATTCGAATCTGATGATAACCCATACGGAGATCAAGCTTGGAGAATACTTGGGCACCTTTGAGTTGTTCGAACAGCTCGTTGATGTGGCAAGTGGGTATTTGTTCTTGATAGTCTTCTTGTTCAATGGACGGTAATCAACACAGAGTCGGCCCGTTCTATCCTTCTTCTTCACAAAAAGAACACCACAACCCCACGGAGAAGAACTAGGTCGGATGAGACCCATTCTCTCTTGAGCATCGAGTTGCTTCTTCAGCTCCTTCAACTCTTCAGGTCCGAGCTTGTAAGGACGCTTGCACACTGGTTCCGTACCAGGCTCAAGATCGATGACGAATTCAACTGGGGTGCGGAGGCATTCCTGGAAGCTCTTCTAGAAAGACGTCTTGATATTCGCAAATGACTGGGATTTGCGAGATAGCATCCAGTTCACCCCTCTCATTGAGAGAAAACAGACGGATGGTATCATCACGAGCGGCAAAGACAATTACATCCTCAGACGAATGAGTCAATTGAATCTGCCTGGTTGCACAATCAAGATGCTCCTTGTGCTTAGAAAGCCAATCCATCCCGAGAATAATATCAATATCCGAGTTACCAAGAACCACCGGAGAAGAAAGAAACTTGTAGTCGCCCAACATGATAGTAACATCCGGGGCCATAGCGCTTGCATTCATGAATTTACCCGGAGAAACAACTGATAACTGACTAGGCAAATCTTGTAAAGGCAACTCATGCTTAGAAACAAATGGTCTCGATATGAAACAATGCGATGCACTAGTGTCAAAAAGAACTTTTGCGGGAATGTCATTAACAGGAAGGTTACCCATAATCACATCTGGCGAGTCCTCTGCCCGAGCTGCATTCAGCAAGTTGACCTTGGCAGACTTGGTGTTATGCTTGACCATAGCTGTACTGACCGATCTCACAGGAGGAGGAGGAGGAAGACGCCTCTGATTGAAGCATTTGTTGGCATAGTGACCCTTCTGTTGGCACTTGTTGCACGTGACCTCTGAAAGCGGACGGTGATACGGAGCACTCGATCTTGGAGCTTGAGACGAAGTCTTGTTCTGAAAGCCAGGGTTGGGTGGGTGGGAAGATCCACTGCCACCTTTGCTCTTCTGATACGGCTGACGGAACGGAGGAGGAGGAAGCCAATACTTCTGCTGCTTGGCCACTTGAGTAGAGGAAGAAGGAGTAGCATCTCTGACTCGCTTCTTGGAAGCATCACACCTCAGTTGAGCGGCCTCTTGCTTCAATGCCATGTTGTAGAACTCATCGTACCTCAAGGGCTCAAAGAGAACAAGAGCTAGCTGAATTTCTTCTCTGAGACCACCCCTGAACTGGTATATCATGCTCTTCTCGTCAGGGACGTCCTGCTTAGCAAAGCGGGCGAGCTTCTGAAACAACTTGTTGTAGTCATAGACAGACAAAGAGCCTTGCTTCAGGTTGCGGAATTCCTCACGCTTGCTTTCAACCACGCTCTGAGGAATATGATGAGCTTTGAAGTCTTGACGGAATTCATCCCAGGTAATCACACGGCCTCCTCTGGAATCCTTGTACTGCTGGAACCATTCTGCAGCTTGGTCTTTGAGTTGGAAGGAAGCGAACTTGACGAAGTCCTCAGGCCTGACGTTACTGCACTCGAAATGCTTGCACAGATCCTGAGCCAATCGTCAGCATCAGTTGCCTCAACACAATTGCTGAAAGTCTTTGGCCCGTTAGCAAGGAACTGGTTGAGTGTAGCAAAGTGATTCTGATTGTTGCCTTGGTTGCCTTGGTTCGCTTGATTGCGCTCTTGAAGAATTTGCATGATCAACTGCGTGTTTGCATTGGTTGCGGCCATCACAGCTTGCCATGCCTCCGGAGGAGGTGGAGGTGGTGGCGGATCCTGATTCTGATTCTGTTGGTGCTCTTAGCGGGAGCCATCCTGAAGAGGTTGACATCCATTAGAGCACATTGACAGATAAAATGAAGCTGAATCCAACGGGATGAAATTGCAACATAAAGTCTTCACATCCGAACATAAGAACGAATGCATTCCACTTGAAATGGTCACATATCCATAAATTGAGAAGCCACTTGGAATTTAGTTAGAGGAATAAATCAACAACGTACGAATCAAGAACGAATACTCGGTAAGAAATCCCAATCTCAAACAAAATATCCGTGGAAGAAGAACTAGAGCTACAAGAATTCCCACCTATGAAACTCCCGAACCTTTCCGGTTATGCAATCAGGTGTTGGGGATACAGGGGAAGCATAATATCTCACCCAAATCTAGCAAATCCTACATCCAGCTGTATCCATCCTTCAACACATAACCAAGAAAAACTTCGGAAACCATCTACCTCAACCTTCGAAAAGCATCCGCTATACAAGTTATGGCGATACTCCCGAACTCCCGCCCCAGTACTGGGTGGCGTCGAGGTTACTCACTAACAAACTGCATAAAAGAGATTTTCGATGTCGGCGTACTAAACTCAGGGTATTCCAGAACTGCAACGATAAAATTGTGACGACAACACCTCGGAGCTCAACTCCCCGGGACACTGCCACAACCCTAAAGACAGGAGGCACCAAGAACAATGTTCTCGTCACAAAACCATCGGAACGATTCCAAGATACCCGCGTGATCCTAAATTTTTTAGTGAAATTTGAGAAGAGAAGAGTCAAAACTCTACGTCAGGATGCCTTACCAGAGCAATGAGGAGACTGGGAAGTAAAAAGAATTCCTAAACTCTCCGATATATAATTCCTAAATGACTCAAAACATTTTTCTAGAACTCACAACTCGCTGCTAAAACGATCAAGCAATGGGGCTCCTAAGGTCGGGGAAGGCTCTGATTACCAACTTGTAACGCCCTCGATGCGGCTATATCCCACGTGTCGAGGCACGACTTAGAGGCATAACCGCATTGAAAGCAATGTCGCAAGTTAGGCAATCTTCACAACATCCCATGTAATATAGATAATAAAAGGGGAGATACATAGTTGGCTTACACTCGCCACGTCAATCAAAGTACATAAATAGCATTACAACATTCAAACACTCATGGCCCGACTACGGCGCCAAAATAAAAGATAAACCCAACATGCGACACGGTCCCGATCACCCCAACTGGGCACCACTACTGATCATCAGGGAAAGACACATAGTAACGGCGTGAGTCCTCGTCGAACTCCCACTTGAGCTCAAGCGCGTCATCTGGAACGGAATCATCAGGCCCTGCATCTGGTTTGGAAGTAATCTGTGAGCCACAGGGACTCAGCAATCTCGCACCCTCGCGATCAAGACTATTTAAGCTTATAGGTAAGGCAAGGTAAAATATGTGGAGCTGCAGCAAGCGTCTAGCATATATGGTGGCTAACCTATTCGCGAAAGAGAGTGAGAAGAGAAGGCAAAGCACGAACGGATAACTAGAGGGCAACCTGCGGCAAGCATTACTCCAACACCGTGTTCACTTCCCGGACTCCGCCGAGAAGAGACCATCACGGCAACTCACTCAGTTGATTCATTTTAATTAAGTTAAGGTTCAAGTTATCTACAACCAGACATTAACAAATTCCCATCTGCCCATAACCGTGGGCACGGCTTTCGAAAGTTCAAATCCCTGCAGGGGAGTCCCAACTTAGCCCATGACAAGCTCTCACGGTCAACGAAGGAATAGACCTCCTCCCGAGACATTCCGATCAGGCTCGGTATCCCGGTTCTACAAGACACTTCGACCAGTTAAAACAAATCCAGCAACACCGCCCAAATGTGCCGACAAATCCGATAGGAGCTGCACATATCTCGTTCTCAGGGCACACTCATGAGCCAAACGTGGGTAGGCCAGCCCAGAGTTGCCCCTGGTAGCCCGGACATCGCTCGGTTGGACCAACACTCAGAGGAGCACTGGCCCGGGGGGGTTTAAATAAGATGACCCTCGGCTCCGGAAACCCAAGGGAAAAAGAGGCTAGGTGGCAAATGGTAAAACCAAGGTTGGGCATTGCTGGAAAAGCTTTAATCAAGGCGAAACTATCAAGGGGTTCCCATTATCACCCAACCGCGTAAGGAACGCAAAATCCGGGAACATAACACCGATATGACGGAAACTAGGGCGGCAAGAGTGGAACAAAACACTAGGCGAGAGGCCGAGCCTTCCACCCTTTACCAAGTATATAGATGCATTAAGATAACAAGGCAATATAATGATATCCCAACAAGTAAAATAATGTTCCAACAAGGAACGGTCTCCAATCTTCACCTGCAACTAGCAACGCTATAAGAGGGGCTGAGCAAAGCGGTAACATAGCCAATCAACGGTTTGCTAGGACATGGTGGGTTAGAGGTTTGACATGGCAATTTGGGAGGCATGATAAGAAAGTGGTAGGCATCGTAGCATAGGCATAGCAAAAGAGCGAGCATACTAGCATAGCAAAGATAGTAGTGATTTCGAGGGTATGATCATCTTGCCTGCAAAGTTGTCAGAGTTGACTGGATCCTCGAAAGCAAACTCAACGGGCTCCTCGTTAGCGAACCTCGTCTCCCGGCTCTACCCAAACAAGACAAACAAGCAACAAGGACACAATCAACCACGTGCAAACTCAAACAACATGATGCGAAGATGGTATGCTATGCGGGATGCAATATGTGATGCATGCAAGATTTGACAAGGAATGCATGAACCTGGCCTCAACTTGGAAATCCAAGTGTGCCACTGAAAGATGAGATGAAATCTCTTGAAAATGATATAAAGAATGCCAGAATCGGAGTTACGGTTTGGAAATGGCAAGCAATTCAAATATGACCACGTTCTGCGATTTACAGCAAGTAGCCATCTAAATGCAATAAGATGAACATGCTACAGCACCCAAACATGGCAACAAAATACATGGCAGGGATCCATTCATGATGCTTAACAAAATATGAACACTGAGCTACGGCCAATTCATCCATTAACAGGTTCAAACAAGCATGGCAAAAATGCATTTGACAAACAGATTTCAGACTTTGTGAAATTAACACTTGCCTGGAATTTCAGGTTAGGTAGCACACGTTGGAGCATGAAAACTATATGCTACAGGACCTGAACTTGGCAAAGTAAAGCATGGCATGGAGCTACTGAAAGAGCTTAACAAAATTCCCTTAGTGACCTTGAGCCAAAAGGGATCATAAAATACATTTGCAAGCATGTGAACATGGCAAAAACATAATCAGTTCTCAGACTTAGTGAAAACTGGAGCATGCTGAAAACAAATATCAAGTAGGCATGTTTGCGAGACCAATGCACTCACTACAGAGCAAGTCATGACAATCTAAGCATACACCCATCAAGAATACACAAAATATAAGCTAGACATGGCAAGAACAATAGCATAGCATGCACGGATCAACTACAACATCCTCGGCAAAATTGCTAACGCCGCGCTGGTCCTTTGAGCTTCAGTGGGAGGTATTTGATGGCGTGTAAGTCATCACCACGGGCCATGTGGATGTGGAGGAGGAAATCCTCAATCCATACTGCGGGATCTGTTGTGCCGTCGTATGATTCAATATTTACAGGTTTGAAACCTTCTGGGAATTGATGTTCCATTACTTCGTCTATGAAGTATAAGGGGTGTGCGGCGCCTCTGTATTAGGCTATATCGCGACGCAGCTCGAATGGGTCTTGCCCGCTGTGTTCGGCCCGGCCGGATTTGCTTTTACTGTATCCGGCATGACGTTTATCGTCTCGCAGAGTGGTGCGCCGTCGTGATCCATAGATCGATCTTGCATGCTTTGCTTTGTCCTCCAATATGTCTTGCAGGTCTGGCGTATCTCCCCATGCCTTTTTATTTGAATGGCATTGGGGTGGAGGCTGAGCTTTTGGCTGGAATGCCTCTCTATCGCGGCCACGAGGTGGCCGATCAGCCGTATCATACGCTTCTTCCTCCAGTCGGGGTAGTAACCTGCACTTTGGGTAATTCTTGGAGGGGCGCTCGAGTTTCTATTCCTCGGCCGCGAGGACTTCAGTCCATCTGTCAACTAGCAGATCTTGATCAGCTTGAAGCTGTTGCTGCTTTTTTCTTCAGGCTATTTGCCGTGGCCATAAGCCGGCGCTTGAAGCGCTCTTGTTCGACGGGATCCTCTGGTACGGCGAATTCATCGTCGCCGAGGCTTGCCTCGTCTTCGGAGGGGGGCATGTAATTGTCATCCTCCTCCTCTCCATCTGCCGCTCTCTCAGGCGAGCTGGCTCCTCCATCCTCTTGCTCTGAATCTTGCTGGAGGGGAATGTTGTTGTCTTTGGCACTATCTGGAGTGTTATTATCTCCTATGCTGTTATCACCACTTTTGGTTTGGCGGGACATAGAGCGGCGCCGCTGACGTCGGCGCTTGGGTTGCTTCTTGGAGGGGTCCTCCTCCGCTATCTCATCGCCATTGCCTTCTTTGGGTGTATCCACCATGTATATGTCATATGACGAGGTGGCTTTCCAGTGCCCTATAGGCGCTGGTTCATGCTCGTCTCCTACATCGTCATCCATACCGTCGATGTCTTCAGAGTCGAGTCGAGCATGTCGGTTAAATCATCGACAGTGGCTACGAAGTGGGTGGTGGGTGGGCGTCGAATTTCTTCATCGTCCGCATCCCAATCCTGTTGGCCATAGTCCGGCAAGGGCTCTCCTGACAAAGAGAGAGACCTTAGTGAATTCAGAATGTCGCCAAAGGGCGAGTGCTGAAAGATATCCGCGGCGGTGAATTCCATGATCGGCGCCCAATTGGATTCAATAGGCGGGGGCGTAGACGGTTTGGAGTCTAGAAAAGAGTCCAGCACCTTGGAATCACGGGCTTCGCAGAGGATTAGGCTAGTGTTCGGCTCGATCGCCATTGAGACTGCAGCCCCTAAAGCGGTGTCTAACCACCCGTCCTCGATTGGCGCAGTTGACTCCGAGCTAAGGGTCGGAGCTGATGCGGGCGCGGCCTCTGGGGTACTGTTCGGCGTTAGAGCTAGGTCATACCCATCGTGATAGTGCGGCGCATCCGGCTATGGCTCGAATCCGTCGAGATCAAGTCTCCGCGGATGTCGGCCGTGTAGTTCAAACTTCCAAATCTGACCTGATGGCCAGGGGCGTAGCTTTCAATCTGCTCCAGATGGCCAAGCGAATTAGCCCGCAGTGCAAAGCCGCCGAATACGAAGATCTGTCCGGGGAGAAAAGTCTCACCCTGGACCGCATCGCTATCGATGATAGTAGGAGCCATCAAGCCTAACGGCGACGACAGAGTGGAACTCTCAATGAAAGCACCAATGTCGGTGTCAAAACCGGCGGATCACGGGTAGGGGATCCCGAACTGTGCGTCTAGGCCGGATGGTAACAGGAGGCAGGGGACACAATGTTTTACCCAGGTTCGGTCCCTCTTGATGGAGGTAAAACCCTACGTCCTGCTTGATTAATATTGATGATATGGGTAGTACAAGAGTAGATCTACCTCGAGATCAGAGAGGCTAAACCCTAGAAGCTAGCCTATGGTATGATTGTATGTTATGGTTGTTGTCCTACGGACTAAAACCCTTCGGTTTATATAGACACCGGAGAGGTTTAGGGTTACACAAGGTCTGTTACAAAGGAGGAGATATCCATATCCGTATTGCCTAGCTTGCCTTCCACGCCAAGTAGAGTCCCATCCGGATAGGAGACGAAGTCTTCAATCTTGTATCTTCATAGTCCAACAGTCCGGCCAAAGGATATAGTACGGCTGTCCGGAGACCCCCTAATCCAGGACTCCCTCACCTGGGATGGTGGTTCATTGCGAGCGAGGTCATCAACTCCAGAGCTACGTTTACCATCTCCATCTGCTGACACTGCACCCATTATAGCGCTGAAACGTGTCTTGCCTACCCGCACACCAAACTGGAGCGACTTCTCTCTTTTCTTTTTGGCTTCTCTCATGGCAGCAGAGTCTGAAATACCCTTGCATAAAAACACAACAGTGAGAGTAAGGGTGAAGTGTGTGCAGAACTAGTGCACTGTAAAAGTAGCAGATAGCAGGTGGCTGAAAAATAAATGACAGGAGACATGTGATAGCTCTACAACATTGCATGGCAAACAAAATTCGATTCTACTCTATATGATTTTGTAATATATGATCACAGGAAATGCAGGTACTCCTCCAGCACACCACCACATGTGGTCATATCTAAGATAACAGTCGACTGAAAATAAATAGGTCAGTCGATTTTTTTAATGAACCGTCGATCTATAAGGAACGGGCAGATGGCCTTCGTCTACCTCCCGCCAGTCACTGTTGACGATCTTTCTCGAACCGCCAGCGACCACCGGCCCAGACCCCTGCCTCCGCCGCCCCGCCCTCCCATCGACCTCACACCACCGCCGTGCTTGGCAGCGCCCCCAGGCCATCCCTTTAATCCCGGCCGACCTCCAGATCGGGCGCCAGTAGCTCTAGGCCGCACACGCCCCTAAGATAAACACCAAGGCGCTGCTTCCCCGGTAATAGGCGTACTAGCGCCTGTTACGCCGGGGAATGCTTCCGTTAATTGGGAATACAAGTGGCCAGAAATTGAAATTCAGGGGGGCGACGGACCTCTAGCTAAGGTGAAATAGTATATGAGGAGAAACCTTGTGCATCGCGAGTTACTAGGAACATCTAGTATCAAGAAGAAGCGGTCAACTAGTGTCTTCTGTGGGATGAATACCGTGCAAGCAGAGACGTAAGATTTGCACGAATAAGGGAAGAGGAGTACCTTTTTCGGTTGCCGGTGTGGTCACCTCCACAAGTCGCGCCGATTTTCTTCTTTTTACCGGGGAAACCGATGTTCTGGAGGGTGCAGGCTTGGACGAACCCATGGCCAAATTGTTGACTGTGTTGCCGTGGCCGTATGTCGGCGGAGGGGAAGCAGATCTGAGTCAGCGAAGGACGGCGTAGCAGGAACAACTCCGGTGCGGTGGAGGGTGGCGAAGTTGGAGCGGCAGTGGTGAGGCGCAGGACGGCATGGTTGAACTGGCTCGGGTACGGACGGCTCGGCCTCGGCTTCAACTACTAGCCGTGGAGGGCGTTGCGGTTGAGGTTGCGGTGGACGACGACGTCGGGGTATCGGCTCCGGCGTGATAGAGGAGGGCGGCGGTTGATGGGTGGGATGGGGTTGCGGACGGAGGGCGCCGGGTTTTCGCGGCTAGTGGAGAGGTAGTTTTAGCGCCCACGGAGTACGAATGGGGAATTGAACGGGTGGGGGGAACCATGTTTCGGTCTGGGACGCGCTTGGCTTTTGGCTTTTTTGAACAGAAATGGGACGCGCTTGTTTGAAATTTGGGGAAAGTACAAACTTTGCCCCCCTCTTAAATTTCGGACCTACTGCGGGTCAGGGGTAGGATGGTAATCCCAGGTGTCCCAAATAGTGGGGGAGCGATTTCGGCCGCGCGCATGTGTGCTTAGGCGGCCATTGTGTATGAATGTTTTCGGATGCGGTTGACGTGGCGTCTAGATGAAGCTACAAACCTACCCCGGTTTAGACCTTTGGACATCGGGCCGGTAGGTTTCACGGGTCGGAGTTATTAGAAAAATTTCCTTGTACTACAACATTGGTCTCACGCGGTTTCGGGCGAGTAGAGGCTCTTTTGGCGCTTCGTTCGAAATTTTGAAACACAAGCATTCACGTTTAGAGTACTCTTGAACTATGAGGATTGACCTAAATATACAACGTTATATTTGACCTTGTATGTTTGAAAACCTCATTAAATTATCCGCTTCTTTTTGAAATTTTGACACTTGAAAATCCTATAACTACGATTATTTTGGAATGGAGGAGCTAAATTTGAATCTATTTTGTACACGACTACATATGCTATTATGTACAAAATCAGAGCAAAGATTGGTGCCCCCATAATTTAGGTATGGTTTACAAATGCCATGATATCAAATTCAAATAATTGAATGGACTTCATGTTGAATTCGATTTTTTTAAACCACCTTAAGTTGAATTCAAATGTATGCTAGTTCATAGGTAGTAGCTATTTATAATGTCCATTGTGTAACTTTCGTATGTATAATGTGCTTTACACACACAACATGAACTATACTCACGTTTATATTCGATTGCTAAAGCGATGCATTGTCTGGAGTTCAAAATACTAACTATGTGGATCAATTGTGTCGAATAATAACATAGACATGCTCAAATTCGATAGAATCTAGATGTCTGATGGATCAATGACCGCTCCTTACGCGAATTGCAAATATCATGATCCCATCCTAATATTTGGATACAATTTATATCTTTAATCAATGTGTAGAGCAGTCTTTTACGTGTAGTTTCACTCTCCATCGGTGGTCTCTCACACATGCTCACACACTCTCTCCCGAGGTGTCTTTCTCGCACACATGCTCTAGATATAACCCTCCCTCCCTCTCGTAACCATTTACAACTGTTTTCACTAACCTTTATCACAAGCACTCTTCCTCTCGCAAACATACACACGCACAATCCTCATCGACCCTTTCTATATACATGGACCTGCCTACGTGTCTCATGTACGCACATTATCTTTACGCCTATCTCTCACGCATTGTCTCACACCTCTCTTCCTAATCGACGAGTATGATTCTAGCAGAGCATT
>NC_053024.1:625838194-625848753 GCF_003073215.2 Triticum urartu
AGAAGAGATTAACGCATTACTCCAACACCGTGTTCACTTCCGATCCCGCGAGAAGAGACCATCACGGTTACACACGCGGTGATGTATTTTAATTAAGATAAACTTCAGGTTTTCTACAACCGGACATTAACAAATTCCCATCTGCCCATAACCGCGGGCACGAGCTTTCGAAAGTTCAAATCCCTGCAGGGGTGTCCCAACTTAGCCCATCACAAGCTCTCACGGTCAACGAAGGATATTCCTTCTCCCAAGACAATCCGATCAGGCTCGGCATCCGTTACAAGACATCCTCGACAATGGTAAAACAAGTCCAGCAACACCGCCCGAATGTGCCGACAAATCCCGATAGGAGCTGCACATATCTCGTTCTCAGGGCACACTCAGATGAGACATCCTACGAGTAAAACCAACCCTCAAGTTGCCCCGAGGTGGCCCCGCAGTCTACTCGGTCGGACCAACACTCAGAGGAGCACTGGCCGGGGGGGTTAAAATAAAGATGACCCTTGAGTCGCAGAACCCAAGGGAAAGAAAAGGCTAGGTGGCGAATGGTAAAACCAATGTTGGGCATTGCTGGAGAGTTTTATTCAAGGCGAACTGTCAAGGGGTTCCCATTATTACCCAACCGCGTAAGGAACGCAAAATCCGGAACATAACACCGATATGACGGAAACTAGGGCGGCAAGAGTGGAACAAAACACCAGGCATAAGGCCGAGCCTTCCACCCTTTACCAAGTATATAGATGCATTAATTAAATAAGATATATTGTGATATCCCAACAAGTAAACATGTTCCAACAAGGAACAACATCTCCATGTTCCAACAAGGAACAAACTTCAATCTTCACCTGCAACTAACAACGCTATAAGAGGGGCTGAGCAAAGCGGTAACATAGCCAAACAACGGTTTGCTAGGACAAGGTGGGTTAGAGGCTTGGTTCAACAATATGGGAGGCATGATAAGCAAGTGGTAGGGATCGCAGCATAGGCATAGCAAAAGAGTGAGCATCTAGCAAGCAAAGATAGAAGTGATTTCGAGGGTATGGTCATCTTGCCTGAGATCCCGCAAGGAAGAAGAACGAGTCCATGAAGAAGACAAACGGACGTAGTCGAACGGGTCCTCACAAATGCGACGTTATCGGAACTAACCCGAAGAAGCAACACCTGAAAGAAGAAAACAACATAGTAAACAACCATCACATCAACATGGCATGATGAACAACCAAGTATGATGCATGTCCGGTTTAATGAAGCATGACATGGCAAAGTGCACAAACAAAACTACAAATTAAGTGGAGCTCAATATGCAATGAGTTGCATATTGACGAAACACCACATGACTTATTTAGTTATGTCTCGGTTATGTACCCAACAATATTAAATGTTGTTAAACATGGCAAGAGATGAAGAATATGAAAACTACATATCTAGGAAAGTTTAAATGAGGCCGGAACAACGAACAACAATTGCGGTAAATCTCCATATGAATTTAGCAATAGTGAACAACAATTGAAACCATTTTAAATGTTGTTATCATGATGCAGATGCCAAGTTCAAGTTTATTGCAATTGACAAGAGCATTATAAAGCATTTGTCACCGTGATTGAAGGAAAAGGGGTGCCACAGCAACGATAACGAAAATAGTGCCACGACAGCGTTCCAATTCCGGTAACTGGATTGAGATACCGATGCAAAGGAGAAGTGTGCGGATGTGTGCAAACGATGGTGGGGCGCTCCCGAATTCCGGGTGTCCCACGAGTTAGTGGCATGGAAAACGAGTGACAATATGGACACGGTGCAGACAAAGGGTGCATCTCATCCAACATGCATTCATTCGTTCACGGGCGTCGTCTCGGGGTTATACCTTCGAGGTGAGACTTTTCAGAACGGATCATGTTCTTAGCGGAAGTAGACGGTCTCACCACGTACGTAGAGGTAGTAGTTGTACTCATGCCGTAGTGGAAGTAGTCGTGCTATCGTTCATCTGTGATCACCGGGATGGTAGTAGAAATAGAGGCACATAACGTCTTGTCGAAAATCACGGCGGCGGTAGTTGTACACACGTGGTAGTCGAACTTGATGGAACCAATGTCCTCGAGGGTAGTCGTGGTACTCGTCGCGTTTCGAAACCAAAGTGGTACTTGGCAATATCCAGGACGGTCTTGACGTTTCGGTGTGGTGTAGTGGTACATGTCAACGGTCATCGTGGTACTTCGTTCCGGTCTTGTAGTCGTTCTAGGCATCGGTGGACCTTCGAGGGACTTGCGTATCCAAAGGGGTACTTGGCGATCGAGGAACGTCGTGGTACTTGATGGTCCGGGTCTTGGTGTATCCAAAACGGTCATCGGTGATGGAACTTGGCAAAACCCAGGGACGCTTAGGTCTGTGCGGGACTTGGTCTTGCTGTCCAGTACAGAGAGTTGCGGGTCTTGGCGTCCATGCGACCGACAGCGAAGGCGCGTGAACCAGCAACAGGGGGCTGCCGAGGTGGTGACCATGTGGTTGTCACGGTCGCACGCAGCGCATCACAGGAAGATGACGAAGGCCTCGGTCATGAAGGCTCGAACGTTGAAGGAGGGAGGGGCCGACGGTGTCGGGGTTACATCTTGGCGATCCAGTGACAGCAAGGGATGGAGCTCGATCGAGGCGGAGCAGTGCTAGGTGGCGAATGGAGGTGCAGGAAGGTGGGGTCACGAGCAACCATGTCCCCAGCGAGGGGGTCGGGCGCGACGCTCCTGTGGCGGCCATGGTTCCACGAGCTCGCGGACGGAGCTGCGGCACGAGAGGAGAAGCAGGGCACGGGCACAGGGACTTGGCGCGGTGGCGGCTTCCCGGGGCAGATGAAGGAGGAAGTAGACGGACAGCCACGGCAGCGCTAGTCGCCAGCCTCAGGCCGCGTGACCTGTGGGCAGGCAGCGAGGGCGAGGAAGGCAGCACGCTCGAGGAAGGGCCGTCACGGGTGAGCACTAGTGGCATGGGACGCGCGGCGGCGAGGGTTCATGGCCATGGGGATTGGGACCCGCCCCTGGTCGCGCTGAGAAGGTGAGGGAGGAAGTGAGAGGAGGGAGGCCCGAGAGGAAGAGGCAGGCGGTCTGTGGGCGTAGAGCAGAGCAGCAAGGGAACGAGAGGGAGATGGGGACGAGCCGATGCTCTCTAGCGGCGGAGGGAGAGGGGATCGGGAGAGGGAGAGAGGCTGAGCGAGGCTAGGGTTGCGAGGAAGCTTTACTGGGCCTTAGGGAGGCCGGCCCAGGCAGAGGAAGGCTGCGCCTAGGGAGGTCGGCGGCTGGCCTAGGGGAGGTTTGGGCCGGAAGTGGATGGGCCCTAGAGAGGCCTGGGTCTCTCTTCTCCCTTAAGTCTTAAAAAAAACCTTCTAGAAATCAGAAAACCGCAAAGAAAGAAAGGAAAGGAAAGAAAGGATTAGAGGAAGGATTTGGGCATGCGGAATATTTTTCCGGACTCGCAAAAATATGCTCGTTCCGAGAAAATAGAAAAGGCCATGATAGAAAGATTTAAATTCAAACTCATTTGATTTAAATTCAAATGATTTGAATGGGAAGTGGGTGATAGGAGGTCCAAAAATGTTCGAATACTTGGTGGAGCTCCGGAAAATAGAGAAAAGATATATAGCAAAGATAGAGGCCAAGAGTTGTGATAACTACAGCATTGGGATTTTTTGCATGTGTGTTATGGTGAATTTCAAATTAAAGAAATATTTTAATATAGATCCCTACTACCGGGAGGATATGTTATAAAGAGAATCACCATGTGAATTCCCTCGATTTAAATGGATCGAAGATTCATGCAATTTATTTAGTTGAATTGCAACAATTAATGATATGATGGCATGATGACATGATGCAATGCAAAAAATAAAAGGGCTGGCACAAATGGAACACACGGCGAAACCCGGAACATATGGAAGTCTTCTCGAGCATCGGTCTCGGGCGTTACACCACCTCACCGGAGAGCCCCACATCGTCGTTTGTGCGTCTCTGCTGCGGCTCTGATTGCCATTGACGGCCTTCGGCCTCGCATGATTCGACAACCCGAGCCTCCTCTCCTTTCAACTGTCACCAGTTAACCATCTTTGATTAACGAGCTTGTAACGCCCCGAGACCGATGTGCCAGGTGTCTCGTTATTCGTGTTGTTGCATGTCATTTGCTTGCGTGTTGCATCTTATCATGTCATCATGTGCATTGCATCATCATGTTTTCAAAACTTGCATCGTCCCGGTCTCCTCGTTCCTCCGTTGTCCGTTCTGAGCCCAGACACACTTGCACGCGCCCGCGGCATGTCCGAAATATTATTTTATAAGTGGCGGAAAATGTTCTCGGAATGGGATGAAAGTTGGCGTGCGGTGTTTTTATGTTGTAGGTAGGCCGCCTGTCAATTTTGTCGCATTCGGAGTTCGTTTGATGCCCAACGGTAACTATAGCGGCAATATAGTCGGTCTAACGTCGGACAGTTTTCGGTCTCCGGAAACAGTCGCCGGGCCTCCCTCTCTTCTCTTCTCTCATCTCGAGACCGTCTACACAGTCCCTACCTACCGCCAGGCCAACCTAACCTCTCTCGTCAGCCCGCGGCCCTCCTCGCGCGCGCGTCCGAAAGTTGTCCCGGACCCGACCAGGCAGTCGTCACCGTTGGTCCGGATCATCCCCAAACGTCTACAAAACATCACCGTTTTCTTATTTGGACTCCTCTAACCTTTTATTCTCGGTCGTCCATTTACGATCGGAGGGTTCCGTTAGCCCCTAACCTAACCACCAGCGTATATAATGGACAACCCTAGGAATTAGGGATCCTGTCCCATCCTTCCATCGATCCAATCCATCCCCGCCGCCACTCTCTTTGTTTTCAGTGCCCAACCAACCACCAAGCCGATCCAATCCATCCCCGACCAACCTCACCGGCCTCTGCTCGATCCACCCCTCAGCCGCAGCCACCCGAGCTCGTCTTCTCGCGTCATGACCGCCGACCAAGCCCAGCAGCAGCTCCTCGCGCGTCCCTGCTCCTCGACATCCTCTGCTAGCAGCCGCCTCCCCTCCGACTCCCGTGCGGTCCAGCACCAAAGGAGAGCAGCTCCTTGAGCCTTCGATCCAGCGGGTAGGTGCCGAGAGCCAACTCACCTCGTCCCCGTGCCGCTCGTCGGAAGGTCCAGCAGGCCATGCTCAGCTGACCCTCGCCTTGGTCCCCTCCTTCCTCTCGATTTCTCCTCTCTCTCGCTCTCTCTCTCTCTCAGTCTAGTGCCTGTACAGGAAGAACACGAGCTCCCTTCGTCGTGCCGTGGCGCCGTTCCGCCGTTTCATCGCCGCCATGGGAACCAAGCTCCAAGTTCCCGCTCGCCCGCGCCAAGTCCATCTACGAGAAGCAGTCGCCCGCATCCGGCCATGCTTTCCGGCGAGGACCGGACATCCCACGACCAGATCCGCAGCGCGCCGGGTTCCACGCCCTCCATCCTTCGCCGCCGCGCCAGAGTTCCCTGACGCCGCTGCTCTGCTTTGCTTCTTCTAGAGCAGACGAGGTCAGCGCCCGCAAACCTCTGCCTCATCCGCTCGATCCCGCGCGTTGACCTCCAGCGTAGACCACACGAAGCCCATCTCCAGGCGCCTGTCTCCTGCGCACGTGGGTCCGCGGCCTGGCCAGCCGGCCTCAAGCCCTCACAGCGCCTCCCAAGGCCCAGCTCTCCGGCCTGCCTCCCTCTCCACAGTTCCGGGCCAAGGCCCATGGTGAGCGCCCAGCCGCCCCTGTTTCGAGTTCCTGTTTTTTTTCAGATGCGTTTTTAGTATTTTTCCAGAGACACAGTTTTTGCAGAAAACCCCCTAGACTTCATGCATCTAATAACTAATTAACCGTGCATCGGATTAAAACAATTTATATATGAAATATGCTTAGTTTTTCATCTAGTTTCATAATATGTCACTTTCATCCATGTTTAAAATGTTTAAAATGATGTTTGTTTTAATTTGCTTAAATAATTGCTAAAATGTTTAATTCATAACTTAATAACCGTAGCTCGGTTTTAAATAAACTTTATATGTAAATGGGTGGAAAAATGCCTAGTTTAACATGGTGGCTTACTTTGCATGTTTCAACTCTAAAATATGTGTTTAGGGCAGAAAGTACCCCCCATAACCTAATATATGCAGCTGAGGACGTTTCGGACTTGTTGTTTGTCGTCCGGCCTCGATTTAATGCATGCCTATATAGTAGTTCTCCCACCTTTGCTCCTCCACGCTCCCTTCCCCCGACCACTGTTTCTTACCCCAACACTCTCTTCGTCATTGTTGCGGCCCCTCTCATCACACAGCATCCCGCCACTCTAATAAGCCCTACCCCCGTCTGCGTCGCTTCCCACTCACCATCATCGCCAAACGCGCAGCCTGCAATACTTGCCAGCTCCACCTTACCACCTTGTGCCATCTGCTCTCTGTCGCAACAACCTCTCTCGCCTCCCCATGCTTACCTTCATACCCCCCCCCCCCCGCACACCTGCCATCCACTCACCCCTCTGCGCTTTGTGTCCCCCTCCCACCCTGCCCCCATCTTCATGTGATGGTTGTTTTAACTTTGTTGTTTTCTTTCTTTCCGGGTTGCCGTCCCCCTCGTCGGGCTTCGGCTCTCCTTCAACGTTCGCGCCTCTCTGCGCTGCCCAGCGATCCTCCCTTCACCCCCACACCCCACCGACTCCCACAGTCACAGTCTTGTCTCTCTTCACATGGACAGTCTTCTCCTTCCCCTCTCGCTGCGCCCTTCAGCGCCCACGCTCATCGACATCCGACCCCTCCTCCCAGCACAATCCACTTCAATCCTCTTCGCCTTGCCTCACCGTCCTGCCTCCCGCACCCCCTCCCTTCTCCTCCTACTCGCTATGGCCCCCCCCCCCCGCCGCCCCCATGCTCACCCACATCCCCTGCTTCCCATTGCCCTCCCCAATCATTCCGTTACACCCCCACAGACCTCCTCAACCCCCCCCCTTGTCTAGCAACCTTGTTTCCGCCCATCGTTCACCCCCCCCCCGCTCTGCTCAGCCCCCCCCCCCCGTTATAGCGTTGTTACGCCTCCTGCACGCGCTGAACAGATCCTGCGCACGACTTTCGCCCTCCCCACCTGCCCCTGCTCCCTGGAACATGGAGATGTTGTTCCTCTCGTTGGAACCATGTTTCTTGTTGGGATATCACAATATATCTTATTTAATTAATGCATCTATATACTTGGTAAAGGGTGGAAGGCTCGGCCTTATGCCTGGTGTTTTGTTCCACTCTTGCCGCCCTAGTTTCCGTCATATCGGTGTTATGTTCCCGGATTTTGCGTTCCTTACGTGGTTATAATGGGAACCCCTTGACAGTTCGCCTTGAATAAAACTCCTCCAGCAATGCCCAACCTTGGTTTTACCATTTGCCACCTAGCCTCTTTTTCCCTTGGGTTTCCGGAGCCCGAGGGTCATCTTATTTTAACACCCCCCCCCCCCTCGGGCCAGTGCTCCTCTGAGCTGTTGGTCCGACGAGTAGACCTGGCGGGGCCATCTCGGGGAAACTTGAGGGTTCGTCTCTTACTCGAGCGATGCTCTCATCTCGCCACATGCTGCCCCCTGAACGACGACGCATACTGTGCAACGTCTATCGGATTTGTCGCACATTCCGGGCGGTGTTGCGGACTTGTGTTTACCATTGTGCGGCATGTCTTGTAACTGGGTATGCAGCTCCTCCACTCCCCCCCCGGACTCCGGCTCCCCCCTCCTCCGCCGGCAGCCACCGGCACTCATACTCTCCGCCCCTTCGACCCACCCCCCTCCCCCCCCCGACCGTGAGAGCTTGTGATGGGCTAAGTTGGGACACCCCTGCAGGGATTTGAACTTTCGAAAGCCGTGCCCGCGGTTATGGGCAGATGGGAATTTGTTAATGTCCGGTTGTAGAAAACCTGAAGTTCATCTTAATTAAAATACATCAACCGCGTGTGTAACCGTGATGGTCTCTTTCCGGCGGAGTCCGGGAAGTGAACACGGTGTTGGAGTTATGCTTGATGTAGGTTGTTTTAGGATCACTTCTTGATCATAGTTTTATCGACCGTGCTTTGCCTTCTCTTCTCGCTCTCATTTGCGTATGTTAGCCACCATATATGCTAGTCGCTTGCTGCAGCTCCACCTCATACCTTTACCTTAACCATAAGCTTAAATAGTCTTGATCGCGAGGTGTGAGATTGCTGAGTCCCCGTGACTCACAGATACTTCCAAAACCAGCTTGCAGGTGCCGATTGAACCGTGCAGATGACGCAACCAAGCTCAGGAGGAGCTCGATGAAGATTGTTTCTTATGTTGTTCCGTTTCAGTTGATCAGTAGTGGAGCCCAGTGGGACGATCGGGGATCTGTGTAGCATTTTGGGGTAGTCTTCTTTTTTTTGGTTCCGTAGTCGACCTTGATTGTATCTGGTTGATGTAATGCTTTATTCATGTTTGTGTGAAGTGGCGATTGTAAGCCAACTATGTATCTCTTTCCCTTATGTATTACATGGGTTGTGTGAAGATTACCTCACTTGCGACATTGCTTTCAATGCGGTTATGCCTCTAAGTCGTGCTTCGACACGTGGGAGATATAGCCGCATCGAGGGCGTTACAAGTTGGTATCAGAGCCTTCCCCGACCTTAGGAGCCCCCTGCTTGATCGAATCGCTGGCGTTATTGAGTCTAGAAATGTTTTGAGTCATTTAGGATTATATATATCGGAGAGTTAGGAATTTCTTTTTACTCCTCAGTCCCTTCGTCGCTCTGGTGAGGCATCCTGACGTAGAGTTTTGACTCTTCTCTTCTCAAATTTCATAAAAAAATTAGGATCACGCGGGTATCTTGGAATTGTTCCGATCGATTTGTGACGAGAACATTGTTCTTGGTGCCTCCTATCATTTAGGGGTTGTGGCAGTGTCCCGGGGAGTTGAGCTCCGAGGTGTTGTCGTCACAATTTTATCGTTGCAGTTCTGGAATACCTGAGTTTAGTACGCCGACATCGAAAATCTCTTTTATGCAGTTGTTGGTGAGATAACCTCGACGCCACCCAGTACTGGGGCGGGAGTTCGGGAGTATTGCCATAACTTGTATAACGGATGCTTTTCGAAGGTTGAGGTAAATGATTTCCGAAGGTTTCTTGGTTATGTGTTGAAGGATGGATACAGCTGGATGTAGGATTTGCTAGTTTTGGGTGAGATATTATGCTTCCCCTGTATCCCCAACACCTGATTGCATAACGGAAAATTTCGGGAGTTTATAAGTGGGAATTCAAGTAGCTCTTAGGATATCTTTCCGACAGATGTATGATATGAAATTGGGGTTCGACGTCTAGTGGTCCGCCTATTCACGGTTGGTTTTACAGTGGTCTCGTTGTGTCTTAAAGAGTCCTTGGCTATGCCGACTCATGGACGCTTCGTATGTCATGTGCACTGCCTTGTACATGATGGTGCTGTACAATTGAGCCCGTGTAGGCCCCACCACGAAAACGTCGGACGAAATCTCTATCATATGTTTGTTCCGGCTTATTTTGCAAGACAATCATTTGTTTTGTTTTCAATTGTGGTATTCGAGTTGCTTCGAAGTCAAATGTGGATTCCATCCCTTGTCTAAATGGTGTTCTCATACTCCGATGTGAATACCAATCGTTCATGATAATCGAGATTGTTATGTCAATCCTTTTTCAACTTGTGTGTCTCTCTTCAAGTGGATCCGATCACTTCAACATTCGCAAGATCAATTATCAGTTCTTCTCATCGGTGTTTGTTTCATCCGTCTCCAAGTTTCCTCTGTTTTTCCCGCACACCCAACCTTTTTCCTCAAGGACTCAGATGTCTAAACCAAGTATCCATCTTATTGATATGAAGTCTCTCCATTCTTTTCCATCAATGGTCTTACCCGGTGATTTTCATGAAGATCCTAACGGAACCTCAAGTACATCTTTACCCATTCTCTTTCTTCTCCGGTGGTTTCAATTCAAGTTTTCGGTGTTGATCATATTCTTTTCCGTATTTCAATGCTTTCTCATGCCGGTGCAATTCTTAATCATTCCCCGCTTGCTATTCAATTGTTTCGGAGTGCTCAAGATAGCTCAGAAGATTCGTGTTTCCACTCTGCTTTCGTTCAAACTCTTTCGAGGATGTTATCTCATTCAAGCCTTTTAATTCAACCGGCACAATCTATCTTTTAAATCATTCAACGATGCTTCTTTTGAGTGGGCCCTAACCCACAGGTTTTTTCCAGAATTTTACCTGACTCTTCTTATTCTCCCAGAGATATTCTCAAATCTTCTAAAGTTTGACGTAAGAATGAATTATCATCAGTCAAATGTCTTTCTCCTAGATCTTTGAAATTCTTTTCATTGTTGGCTAAATCTCTCCGCTTCTGATTCTTCCGGAGCGTCTAAATAATTCATGGTGGTGTTTCTCGTCGTCATTCTCAGATTTGAAGACCGAAAAAGTTTTTTTCTATCAATATTGCTCCATTCTCTTCAAGAGTCGTGATGCTAGCTTGATGCCATCCTCTCATAATTGTTTTCGATTGTGAGAATTATTTGCTCTCATCCGGA
>NC_053024.1:625849753-625864442 GCF_003073215.2 Triticum urartu
CAAAGCAGAGATTGTGTCTGTAGGCAAAGAGTTGATAAGAAATTAAATGTTATTCATTATGCTAGTAAGACTCTAGACAATGCTCAAAGAAATTATGCTACTACTGAAAAAGAGCTTTTAGCAGTTGTATTTTCTTGTGATAAGTTTAGATCTTATATTGTTGATTATAAAGTAACTATTCAAACTGATCATGCTTCTATTAAATATCTTATGGAAAGAAAGATGCTAAACCTAGACTTATTAGATGGGTTCTCTTGCTTCAAGAATTTGATTTGCATATTGCTGATAGAAAGGGAGCTGAGAACCCCGTTGCAGACAACCTGTCTAGGTTAGAAAATATTCTTGATGACCCACTACCTATTAATGATAGCTTTCCTGATGAACAATTAAATGTTATAAGTACTTCTCGTAGTACTCCATGGTATGCTGATTATGCTAATTATATTGTTGCTAAATTTATACCACCTAGCTTCACATACCAGCAAAAGAAAAAGTCCTTCTATGAATGAAGACATTACTTTTGGGATGACCCACATCTTTATAAAGAAGGAGTAGATGGTGTTATTAGACGTTGTGTACCAGAGCATGAACAGGAACAGATCCTACGCAAGTGTCACTCTGAGTCTTATGGAGGACACCACGCTGGAGATAGAACTGCACAAAAGGTATTGCAATCTAGTTTTTATTGGCCTACTCTCTTCAAGGATGCCCGTAAGTTTGTCTTGTCTTGTGATGAATGTCAAAGAATTGGTAATATTAGTAGACGTCAAGAAATGCCTATGAATTATTCAATTGTTATTGAACCGTTTGATGTTTGGGGCTTTAATTATATGGGGCCTTTTCCTGGCTCTAATGGATATACACATATTTTAGTTGCTGTTGATTACGTTACTAAGTGGGTAGAAGCTATTCCAACTAGTAGCGCTGATCATAATACTTCTATTAAAATGCTTAAAGAAGTTATTTTCCCGAGGTTTGGACTCCCTAGATATTTAATGACTGATGGTGGTTCACACTTTATTCATGGTGCTTTCCGTAAAATGCTTGCTAAATATGATGTTAATCATAGAATTGCATCTCCTTATCACCCACAGTCTAGTGGTCAAGTAGAGTTGAGCAATAGAGAGCTCAAATTAATTTTGCAAAAGACTGTTAATAGGTCTAGAAAGAATTGGTCTAAGAAACTTGATGATGCGTTATGGGCTTATAGAACTGCATACAAAAATCCTATGGGTATGTCTCCGTATAAAATGGTCTATGGAAAAGCATGTCACTTACCTCTCGAACTAGAACATAAGGCATATTGGGCTATTAAAGAGCTTAACTATGATTTTAAACTTGCCGGTGAAAAGAGGTTATTTGATATTAGCTCACTTGATGAATGGAGAACCCAAGCTTATGAAAATGCCAAGTTGTTTAAAGAAAAAGTTAAAAGATGGCATGACAAAAGGATACAAAAGCGTGAGTTTAATGTAGGTGATTATGTATTGCTATACAACTCACGTTTAAGATTTTTTGCAGGAAAACTTCTCTCTAAATGGGAAGGCCCTATGTTATCGAAGAGGTCTATCGTTCCGGTGCCATAAAAATCAACAACTTCGAGGGCACAAATCCGAAGGTGGTAAACGGTCAAAGAATCAAACATTATATCTCAGGTAATCCCATAAATGTTGAAACCAATATTATTGAAACCGTAACCCCGGAGGAATACATAAGGGACACTTTCCGGAACGTTTCAGACTCCGAAAAGGAATAGGTATGTGGTACGGTAAGTAAACCGACTCCAAAACAATTTTTAAGGCAATATTTCTCCGTTTTGGAATATTTAGAAAAATAGAAAAATAAGTAGCAGTCCGGGAAGGACACGAGGGCCCCACGAGGGTGGTGGGCGCGCCCTACCCCTCTGGGCGCACCCCCCTACCTCGTGAGCACCTCGCGTGCCTTCCGAACTCCGTTTTCTTGCACGATACGTATTTTGGTCGGTAAAAATTCATTATATATTCTCCTGAAGGTTTTGACTCCCGTATCACGTAAAAATCCCCTGTCTTTGTTTCGAGCTGTTGCTGCTACAGATTAGAGCAAGATGTCTTCTCAAGAGTCAATCAGGGAGAGCGGGGTATCTAATCCGGCACCGGAACCAAGGGCAAACAGCGATGCTGACAACTTTGGGCCAGCAACAGAGGAGGAGAACCGTATCCTGAGAGGAATAATCGCCAAGAATATTACACCAACAACAAAG
This sequence comes from Triticum urartu, assembly GCF_003073215.2. Lineage (NCBI taxonomy): Eukaryota > Viridiplantae > Streptophyta > Magnoliopsida > Poales > Poaceae > Triticum > Triticum urartu. Next base: position 625,851,993 of record NC_053024.1, read on the forward strand.
AAGGAGACGTAATCACATGGGTATGGGCACTCCCCTTGGCAACTGCCAAGCTTGGGGGAGGTGCCCCGGTATCGTATCACAATCACAACTCTTATCTTTACCGTTTTTCTTAGTTCGATCCTATTAGTAGTATTTTGATGTAGTAGAATAAATTTTATGGCATGATCTAGTTTTGAGTTTTGCTTTATGATCTCTCTATGTAATTGAGTCAGTGAGCTATATATAATAAAGAGATTAGTGTTGAGTCAAGGGCTTGACTATTTCGCCATGATCTTGGGTGAATAAAAGAAAAGAGAAAAATAATAAAAAGAAACAAAAAGTTCATATTGATCTTATTGAGAGTAATGACTTCACATAGAAAGAGTATGATGATTAAAAGTTGTTGGGAGTTGGCAGGCATAGCTTTGGTCATTGTTGCAATTAATAGGAAGTAATAAGGAAAGAGAGGTTTTCACATATAGATATATTATCATTGACATCTTTTATGATTGGGAGCACTCATTAAAATATGACATGCTAAAGAGTTGATGTTGGACAAGGAAGACAACGTAATGAGTTATGTCTTTCTTGTATCTGAGATAAAGTATGTTGTCATGGATCCTCTAACTTGTTGAGATTGCCTTTCCCCCCTCATGCTAGCCAAATTCTCAGCACTAAGTAGAAATACTACTTGTGCTTCCAAAATCCCTAAACCAGTTTTGCCATGAGAGTCCACCATATCTACCTATGGATTGAGTAAGATCCTTCAAGTAAGTTGTCATCGGTGCAAAGCAATAAAAATTGCTCTAAATATGTATGATTGATTGGTGTGGGAGAAATAAGCTTTATATGATCTTGTGATATGGAAGTAATAAAAGCGACGGACTGCATAATAAAGGTTCATATCACAAGGGGCAATATAAAGTGATGTTCTTTCGCATTGAGATTTTATATATCCAACCACAAAAGCGCATGGCAACCTCTGCTTCCCTCTGCGAAGGACCTATCCTTTATTATTACCTTCTACCTTCTGCAAGAGTCATGGTGATCTTCACCTTTTCTTTTTCATTTTATCCTTTGGCAAGCCCAGCATGTTGGAAAGAACATGATATATATATCTAATTGGATGTAGGGGAGCATGAACCATTATTGTTGACATTGCCCTTGAGGTAAAAGGTTGTGGGGCAAAACTATAAGCCCCTATCTTTCTCTGTGTCCGATTAGAACTCCGTAACCACAAGTATCGCGTGAGTGTTAGCAATTAGGAGGAGAACGAAGCGCCGGAATGCAAAACGGACAACGGGAAAAATGCTCGAATGCATGAGATGAACACGTATGCAAATGCAATGCACATGATGACATGATATGAGATGCATGACAACGACAACAACACACGGAGACAAAACCCGAACCCGAGGAAATAAATATAACTTAACGCCGGAAACGGCAAGAGTTGGAGTACAAATTGGGAAAGTTACATCCGGGGTGTTACATTGGCGTCGTGAAGCCTTTGCAGTCTTGCATACCGAACTTCTTGAGGCAATCTTTGAGATACTTCTCTTGAGATATGAAGATGTCGTTGCGTTGCTGTCGTATTTGAAGACCGAAAGAACTTCAGCTCTCCCATCATAGACATTTGATATTGCTCTTGCATCATATATCCAAACTCTTCACTGTACTTCTGATTGGTGCAGCCGAAGATAATGTCATCCACATATATTTGGCACACAAACAGTTCACCATCATATGTCTTCGTGAAGAGAGTGGGGTCGAGAGAACCAGGTATGAAGCCTTTGCTCTTCAGGAAGTATTTGAGTGTGTCATACCAGGCCCGAGGGGCTTGTTTGAGGCCATACAGTGCCTTGTTGAGCTTGTATACCATGTCAGGATGTTTTGGATCTTCAAAGCCAGGAGGTTGTGCAACATACACTTCTTCTTCAATCTTGCCATTGAGGAAGGCGCTCTTCACATCCATTTGATAAAGAAGTAATGTTGTGATGATTTGCATAGGGCAAGCAGTATGCGTATGGCTTCAAGTCTAGCACAGGAGCAATGTTTCATCGAAGTCAATGCCTTCCACTTGGAGTATATCTTAGCAACGAGACGAGCTTGTTTCTGAACTTTGACCATGCTCATCTGCTTGGTTGCGGTATATCATTTGGGTGCTATTATGTTTGTGCTTCCGAGATCGGGACGCTTGACAGTTCCATACATTATTCAGCTCAAAACTGTTGAAGCTCGTCTTGCATAGCTTGAATCATTCAGGTTCCATGAAGGCTTCTCAACTTTCTTGTTCTGTTATTGAGACGAATGCGAAGTGCCCACAGAAATTTGCCAGCTGAGTCGCCCTTGAACGAGTGAGTGGACCGGGTGCCATTGATGCTAATCAAATTATTCTTTCAATCTGCACTTATTGGCAAGGCGAGAATGTCAGGGCGAGATTTGCTCTTGCTGATCATTGTCGTTGTTAGAAGGAATGTCTTCAGGCTGAGCATTGTCTTCATGTTGATCAGGTGCTGAGATGATAAGTTCTTCTTCAGGATGAGCTTCAGAAGGCATAATTTCTCCAGTTCCCATTAGCTTGATTGATTCACTGGATGGAACTTCATCTAGCACATTTGGCAGTTGCTCTCTTTGTGAACCGTTGGTCTCATCGAACCGCACATCCACTGTTTCAACCACTTTGTAATGAAAGAGATTGAAGACTCTGTAGGAGTGCGAATCCTTTCCATATCCAAGCATAAAACCCTCATGTGCTTTTGGTGCAAACTTTGAGGTGTGATGTGGGTCCTTGATCCAGCACCTGGCGCCAAATACTCTGAAGTAACTGACATTTGGCTTCTTGCCAATAAGGAGCTCATACGATGTCTTGTTTAGAAGCTTGTGAAGATAAAGACAATTGATTGTATGGCATACAGTATCAATGGCTTCAGGCCAGAATTTTCTTGGAGTCTTGTATTCATCAGCATCATTCTGGCCATCTCATGAGTGTTCTGTTCTTGCGTTCGACGACCCATTCTGCTGTGGCGTGTACGGGGCTGAGAATTCATGTGTGATGCCCAAGGTATCCAGATATGTATCAAGGCCAGTGTTCTTGAATTCAGTGCCATTGTCACTTCTGATGTGTTTTATCTTGGCGCCAAAATTGTTCATAGCATGATTGGCGATGCGTCTGAAGACATCCTGCACTTCAGTCTTGTAGAGGATTATGTGCACCCAAGTCTATCTAGAATAATCATCAACAATGACAAAGCCATAGAGACAAGCAGTAGTAGTAAGAGTTGAGTAATGAGTGGGACCGAAAAGATCCATGTGGAGCAGTTCGAAGGGTCGAGTGGTCGTCATGATTGTCTTCGAGGGATGTTTGGCCCTTGTCATCTTTCCTGCTTCACAGGCACTGCATAAGTGATCTTTCTTGAACTTGACGTCCTTGATGGCTATGACATGCTTCTTCTTTGCAAGGGTGTGAAGGTTCCTCATGCCAGCATGCCCTAGCCTCCGATGCCAGAGCCAGCATTCTGAAGCTTTTGCTAGAAGACATACGGCAAGCTGTGGTCCTGCTGAGAAATCTACCACGTACAAATCATCTTTCGATACCCTTCAAATACTAGAGACTTGTCAGATTCCATTAGAACAAGGCAACGATATTTTCCAAATATTACGATCATGTTAAATCGCAAAGCATTGAGACAGACATTAAGTTGAAGCCAAGGGATTCAACAAGCATGACTTTATCCATGTGTTGATCCCTTGAGATTGCAACTCTACCTAGACCCAATACCTTACTTTTACCAGTGTCAGCAAATGTGATGTGGCTCTTGTCGGATGGACGTAAGGTTGAGTCCATAAGAAGGCTTCTTTTGCCAGTCATGTGATTTGTACACCCACTATCAATAATCCATTCTGAAGACGCTGGTGTCGTACCCTACAGTGCAGTTAGGGGGATAGGCTTCACCAAGAGCATTGTGAAGCAAAAACATTTGACGAACCAGTGGGTTATGAAAGCTTAGATCCAGATTAGGACTAATAGGGAGAGTAGCAAGCGATTCAGGAACGAAGTACATAGTAAGACCATTCGGGCATTTGATCTTGCGCCCTACAAGATGTTTAAGGTCCCCAGCAATAGCGTCAGACGATTTTGGTTTTCTGCTGGAGACCTTTCCCTGCAAAAGAGAGTTAAGCTTTCTTAGCCACCCACATCTTCAAGGGTGGCTTAGAAGCAATAAGTCTAAGTGCAGCATCTGAGAACTTTGGCTTTGGAGCCCTAGCAAACAGTCTTGCAGGCGGACAATAGTACTCATAAGAATAAGCAGAATAGTTCTTGGTCTTATGAACATGGCGGTTTGATGAACCGCTCTCATATTCATATGCCTGAGTATGGTTTCCCTGCAAAACATTTGCGTTAGTGCGACTCAGGTGAGTCCTCTGTCTGTATGAAGCCTTTGGACCGTATGAAGCCTTTGGTCTGAGGTTTGTCTTCTTCACGTGAGGTGTCATGATGACATTCACAGGAAGATTCTCCAGACACCTTTTCGGAACCCAGATCTTCTTCATAGGCGGTCCATTCCTGCAGTTAGTACCAATGTACCTGGCAAACACTTCACCATTCTGATTCTTAAACAGTTTATAGTTTGCATCAAGGGATTCATCAATGATAATGGGGTTAGCACAAGTGAAGCCAGATAGATTGGATGGATCTGCTGAAGGTTCCTTTGCAGCAACCCACGTGGTTTTGGGGTACTGCTCAGGTTTCCAGTAAGAGCCATCAGCATTCATTTTCCTTACGAACCCAACACCCTCTTTCCTCGGGTTTCGGTTCAGAATCTGCTTTTTGAGGACATCACATAGTGTCTGATGCCCTTTAAGACTTTTGTACATCCCTGTTTCAAGCAATGTCTTCAACCTAGCATTCTCATCAGCAATAGCAGTGGTATCCTCAGCAGAGGGGTTAGTTACCACATCAACAGTTGAAGATATTGCAACAGCAGTAGCAGTAGAACATTCAGCAACAGAAGTAGCATTATCACGCTCAATGCATTTAAGACATGGTGGTTCAAATCCTTCCTGAGCGGAACTGATCTGTTTGGCGCGAAGTGACTCGTTTTCCTTTTGAAGATCTTCATGAGCCGCTCTCAATTTCTCAAGATCTTGCTTCCTTTGAAGATAATCATAGGAAAGCTTTTCATGAGTTGTTGAGAGAGTTTCATGACGACTTTCAAGTTCCTCATACTTAACGTGAAGATTTTTTATGTCTTCAATTAAGGATTCAGATCGAGTCATTTCAGCACCTAACAGATCATCGCTTCTGTCTAACAGTTTTTGAATATGTTCCATAGCTTTCTGTTGTTCAGTTGCAATTTTAGCAAGTGTTTTGTAGCTGGGTTGAACCACAATCAGAGTCATCGTCACTAGATGTTTGATAGTGAGTAGTGCGTGTGTTTACCTTGGCACCGCGTGCCATGAAGCAGTAGGTAGGAGCGGAGTAGTCCTTGTCATTTGCATCGGTCGGTGATGAAGTCATTGTCTTCAGTGTTGAAGATGGACTTGGCAACGTATGCTGTAGCAGACTTGCGACGCCTGAATCGGACTCCCTCAGACTCCACCTCCGCCTCCTCAGAAGCGGACTCCTCCTCTGAATCCATTTCCTTGCCAACAAACGCACGTGCCTTGCCAGATGAGCTCTTCTTGTGTGATGAAGACTTTGAGGAAGACTTGGAAGAAGACTTTGAGTATTTCTTCTTCTTCTTGTCTGTCAGTCATATTCCTTGCTCTTCTTCTTCTTTTTGTTCTCATTGTCACTGTGGACACTCAGAAATGAAGTGGCCAAGTTTCTTGCACTTGTGACATGTTTTCTTCTTGTAGTCATGAACAGAAGCTTCATCATTCCTTGAGCTTGATTGGGAAGACTTTCTGAAGCCTTTCTACTTGGTGAATTTTTGGAACTTCTTAACAAGCATTGCAAGTTCCCTTCCAATGTCTTCACGATCATCAGAACTACTGTCAGATTCTTCTTCAGATGAGGAAACAGCTTTTGCCTTCAAGGCACGAGTTTGCCCATAGTTTGGACCGTAGATATATCTTTTCTCAGAAAGCTGAAAATCATGTGTGTTGAGCCTCTCAAGTATGTCAGACAGATCGAGTATCTTGAAATCAGGACGTTCTTGAATCATCATGGCTAGGGTGTCAAATGAACTATCAAGTGATCTCAGTAGTGTCTGACGACTTCATGTTTGGTGATCTCAGTAGCGCCGAGGGCTTGAAGCTCATTTGTGATGTCTGAGTCGGTAATGTGAGCTGGACATTCTCATTGTCATTTCGCTTGAAGTGGTTGAAGAGGTTGCGAAGGACACTGATTCTCTGATCTCTCTGGGTTGAGACGCCTTCATTGACCTTGGAGAGCCAGTCCCAGACCAGCTTAGATGTTTCAAAGCACTCACACGGCCATACTGTCCTTTGGTCAGATGACCACAGATGATATTCTTGCAGTAGAGTCCAGTTGAACGAACTTCTTGACATCAGCAGCAGTGACACCTTCTCCAGCCTTGGGAACGCCGTTCTTGACGACATACCATAGGTCGACATCAATGGCTTCAAGATGCATGCGCATCTTATTCTTCAGTAGGGATATTCAGTTCCATCGAAGACGGGGCACGCAGTCGGAGACTTTAATTATCCCTGCAGTCGACATAGCTAAAACTCCAGGTGGTTAAACCGAATCACACAGAACAAGGGAGCACCTTGCTCTAATACCAATTGAAAGTGCGTTATATCGACTAGAGGGGGGTGAATAGGAGATTTTTATGAAAGTCTTCAAAACATGGAAGTTATGAAGACAAACGATAGAAAGAAACCTATTACCCTACAGCGGAAGGTAGACTACACTAGGCAAGCCATAATCCAGTATTCAATAGAGTGAAAGCACGATGACTAATAGCAGCAATGTAGTAAGGATCAGGTAGGAAGATATTGTGAAGCCACATAGAACACGCAGTCACTCAGTGAAGACAAAAGATAGTGCAAACATACAATGACTTCACAATGAGTAACAGTAAGTGAAGGGAAGGGAAGATGAAACCAGTGACTCGCTGAAGAAAATGATTTGTTGGACAGTTCCAGTTGCTGTGACAACTGTACGTCTGGTTAGGGCGGCTAGGTATTTAAACCTTAGGACACACAGTCCCGGACACCCAGTCCTGAACACGCAGCTCAGGACACCCAGTCCTCACCGTATTCCCCTTGAGCTAAGGTCACACAGACCTCGCCCAATCACTCTGGTAAGTCTTCAAGGTAGACTCCCAAACCTTCACAGACTTCGTTCACCGGCAATCCACAATGTCTCTTGGATGCTCAGAACGCGACGCCTAACCGGCTGGAGGATGCACAGTCCTCAAGTGTAATAAGTCTTCAGATCACACAGACAAGAAGACTTAAGTGATGCCTAATTCTCTTTGGCTCTGGGTGGTTAGGGCTTTATCCTCGCAAGGAATTCTCTCTCAAAGGCTTCGAGGTGGGTTGCTCTCAAACGACAAAAGCCGTACTCTGAATCTGAGCAGCCAACCGTTTATGGTTGTAGGGGGTGGGCTATTTATAGCCACTTGGCAACCCGACCTGATTTGTCCGAAATGACCCTGGGTCACTAAGGAACTGACACGTGTTCCAACAGTCAGATTTCAAACTCACACGGCAACTTTACTTGGGCTACAAGCAAAGCTGACTTGTCCGACTCTGGACAAGATTCGCTCTCATAGTCTTCACTCGAAGACATAGGTTTTGTTTAAGCATCACTTCAGTCATTCTGACTGGTTCTCTTGGACCCCACTTAACAGTACGGTGGTTCCTATGACTCAACACAGAAGAAAGAGAACTACGAAAGATCTAAGTCTTCGTGCTCCATAGGCTTCATGTGGTGTCTTCTCTTCAATGTGAATATCTTCATATACCACCTTTGACTTCAATGTCTTCATACATTTTTAGGGGTCATCTCCGGTAGGAAAACCGAATCAATGAGGGACTTCTACCTGTGTTATCCTGCAATTCTCACAAACACATTAGTCCCTCAACTAGAATTTTCGTCAATACTCCAAAACCAACTAGGGGTGGCACTAGATGCACTTACACCCCCGGGTCTATTTTCCATCATAGAAGTTTCCAGTCTATTTTACTTTGCAATCTTTACTTTCAATCTATATCATAAAAATACCAAAAATAGTTTTCTTATCATTATTATTTCTATCAGATCTCACTCTCGTAAGTGACCATGAAGGGATTGACAACCCCTTTATCGCATTGGTTGCGAGGTTCTTATTTGTTTGTGTAGGTACGAGGGACTTGCGTGTGGCCTCCTACTGGAGTGATGTTGGGGAACGTAGTAATTTCAAAAAAATTCCTATGCACACGCAAGATCATGGTGATGCACAGCAACGAGGGGAGAGTATGATCTACGCACCCTTGTACATCGCAACGGAAGCGTTGACACAACGTAGAGGAAGTAGTCGTACGTCTTCTTCCGATCCGACCGATCCAAGCACCGTTACTCCGGCACCTCCGAGTTCTTAGCACACGTACAGCTCGATGACGATCCCCGGGCTCCGATCCAGCAAAGCTTCGGGGAGGAGTTCCGTCAGCACGACGGCGTGGTGACGATCTTGATGTATTACCGACGCAGGGCTTCGCCTAAGCACTACAACGATATGATCGAGGTGGAATATGGTGGCAGGGGGCACCGCACACGGCTAAGGAACGATCTCAATGATCAACTTGTGTGTCTAGAGGTGCCCCCTGCCTCCGTATATAAAGGAGCCAAGGGGGAGGGGTGCGGCCAGCCCTATGGAGGCGCAGGAGGAGTCCTACTCCTACCGGGAGTAGGACTCCCCCCCAATCCTATTCCAACTAGGACTCCCAAGGGGGAAAGAGGGAGAGGGGTGGCCGGCCACCTCTCCTAGTCCTAATAGGACTAGGGGAGGGGGGGGCGCGCAGCCCTTATGGGCAGCCTTTCACCTTTCCACTAAGCCCACTAGGCCCATATGATTCCCGGGGGGTTCCGGTAACCTCCCGGTACTCCGGTAAAATCCCGATTTCACCCGGAACACTTTGATGTCCAAACATAGGCTTCCAATATATCAATTTTACGTCTCGACCATTTCGAGACTCCTCGTCATGTCCGTCATCACATCCTGGACTCTGAACAACCTTCGGTGCATCAAAATGCATAAACTCATAATAACTGGCATCGTAACGTTAAGCGTGCGGACCCTACGTTCGAGAACAATGTAGACATGACCGAGACACGTCTCCGGTCAATAACCAATAGCGGGACCTGGATGCCCATATTGGCTCCTACATATTCTACGAAGATCTTTATCGGTCAGACCGCATAACAACATACGTTGTTCCCTTTGTCATCGGTATGTTACTTGCCCGAGATTCGATCGTCGGTATCCAATACCTAGTTCAATCTCGTTACCGGCAAGTCTCTTTACTCGTTCCGTAATACATCATCTCACAACTAACATATAAGTTGTAATGCTTGCAAGGATTATGTGATGAGCTTACGGAGAGGGCCCAGAGATACCTCTCCAACAATCGGAGTGACAAAACCTAATCTCGAAATACGCCAACCCAACATGTACCATTGGAGACACCTGTAGTACTCCTTTATAATCACCCAGTTCCGTTGTGACGTTTGGTAGTACCCAAAGTGTTCCTCCGGTAAACGGGAGTTGCATAATCTCATAGTTATAGGAACATGTATAAGTCATGAAGAAAGCAATAGCAACATACTAAACGATCGGGTGCTAAGCTAATGGAATGGGTCATGTCAATTAGATCATTCAACTAATGATGTGACCTCGTTAATCAATTAACAACTGATTGTTCATGGTTAGGAAACATAACCATCTTTGGATCAACGAGCTAGTCAAGTAGAGGCATACTAGTGACATTTGTTTGTCTATGTATTCACACATGTATTATGTTTCCGGTTAATACAATTCTAGCATGAATAATAAACATTTATCATGATATAAGGAAATAAATAATAACTTTATTATTGCCTCTAGGGCATATTTCCTTCAGTCTCCCACTTGCACTAGAGTCAATAATCTAGATTACACTGTAATGATTCTAACACCCATGGAGCCTTGGTGCTGAATCATGTTTCCTCGTGGAAGAGGCTTAGTCAACGGGTCTGCAACATTCAGATCCGTATGTATCTTGCAAATTCTATGTCTCCCACCTGGACTAAGATCCCGGATGGAATTGAAGTGTCTCTTGATGTGCTTGGTTCTCTTGTGAAATCTGGATTCCTTTGCCAAGGCAATTGCACCAGTATTGTTACAAAAGATTTTCATTGGTCCCGATGCACTAGGTATGACACCTAGATCGGATATGAACTCCTTCATCCAGACTCCTTCATTCGCTGCTTCCGAAGCAGCTATGTACTCCGCTTCACATGTAGATCCCGCTACGACGCTTTGTTTAGAACTGCACCAACTGACAGCTCCACCGTTTAATGTAAAGACGTATCTGGTTTGCGATTTAGAATCGTCCGGGTTCAGTGTCAAAGCTTGCATCAACGTAACCTTTTACGGTGAGCTCTTTGTCACCTCCATATACGAGAAACATATCCTTAGTCCTTTCAGGTATTTCAGGATGTTCTTGACCGCTGTCCAGTGATCCACTCCTGGATTACTTTGGTACCTCCCTGCTAACTTATAGCAAGGCACACATCAGGTCTGGTACACAGCATTGCATACATAATAGATCCTATGGCTGAGCATAGGGAACATCTTTAATATTCTCTCTATCTTCTGCAGGGGTCGGGCATTGAGTCTTACTCAACTTCACACCTTGTAACACAGGCAAGAACCTTTCTTTGCTTGATCCATTTTGAACTTCTTCAAACTTTGTCAAGGTATGTGCTTTGTGAAAGTCCAATTAAGCGTCTTGATCTATCTCTATAGATCTTAATGCCTAATATGTAAGCAGCTTCACCGAGGTCTTTCATTGAAAAACTCTTATTCAAGTATCCCTTTATGCTATCCAAATCTATAATCATTTCCAATCAATATGTCATCCACATATAATATCAGAAATGCTACAGAGCTCCCACTCACTTTCTTGTAAATACAGGCTTCTCCAAAAGTCTGTATAAAACCAAATGCTTTGATCACACTATCAAAAGCGTTTATTCCAACTCCGAGAGGCTTGCACCAGTCCATAAATGGATCGCTGGAGCTTGCACACTTTGTTAGCTCCCTTTGGATCGACAAAACCTTCCTTGCATCATATACAACTCTTCTTCCAGAAATCCATTCAGGAATGCAGTTTTGACATCCATTCTGCCAAATTTCATAATCATAAAATGCGGCAATCGCTAATCATTCGGACAGACTTAAGCATCGCTACGGGTGAGAAGGTCATCGTAGTCAATCCCTTGAACTTGTCGAAAACCTTTCGCAACAAGTCGAGCTTTGTAGACAGTAACATTACCGTCAGCGTCAGTCTTCTTCTTGAAGATCCATTTATTTCAATTGCTTGCCGATCAACGGGCAAGTCAACCAAAGTCCACACTTTGTTCTCATACATGGATCCCATCTCAGATTTCATGGCTTCTAACCACTTTGCGGAATATGGGCTCACCATCGCTTCTTCATAGTTCATAGGTTCATCATGATCTAGTAGCATGACCTTCCAGAACAGGATTACCGTACCACTCTGGTGCGGATCTTACTCTGGTTGATCTATGAGGTTCAGTAGTATCTTGATCTGAAGTTTCATGATCATTATCATTAGCTTCCTCACTAACTGGTGTAGGTGTCACTGAAACAGTTTTCTGTGATGTACTACTTTCCAGTAAGGGAGTAGGTACAGGTTACCTCGTCAAGTTCTACTTTCCTCCCACTCACTTCTTTCGAGAGAAACTCCTTCTCTAGAAAGGATCCATTCTTAGCAACGAATGTCTTGCCTTCGGATCTGTGATAGAAGGTGTACCCAACAGTCTCCTTTGGGTATCCTATGAAGACACATTTCTCCGATTTGGGTTCGAGCTTATCAGGTTGAAGCTTTTTCACATAAGCATCGCAGCCCCAAACTTTAAGAAACGACAACTTTGGTTTCTTGCCAAACCATAGTTCATACGGCGTCGTCTCAACGGATTTTGACGGTGCCCTATTTAACGTGAATGCGGCCGTCTCTAAAGCATAACCCCAAAACGATAGCGGTAAATCTGTAAGAGACATCATAGATCGCACCATATCTAGTAAAGTACGATTACGACGTTCGGACACACCATTACGCTGTGGTGTTCCGGGTGGCGTGAGTTGCGAAACTATTCCACAGTTTTTCAAATGTACACCAAACTCGTAACTCAAATATTCTCTCCACGATCAGATCGTAGAAACTTTATTTTCTTGTTACGATGATTTTCAACTTCACTCTGAAATTCTTTGAACTTTTCAAATGTTTCAGACT